>NW_026607042.1:2540000-2592500 GCF_029890125.1 Rhinichthys klamathensis goyatoka | reverse complement strand
GCGTGCTGAAGGTGGTATGGCCGTAAGGGAAAACTGCTGCCAAAATCGGGCTTTTTGAAGAAAAAATTAAGAGACACTTTCAGGGTTTCTGAAGAAACTCAGAGACTATTTCAGGCTATTTGAAGAAACAAAGAGACAATGTCCAGCTTTTTGAAGAAGCTCAGTGACTCTTTTTTTTATTTTTATTTTTTTACAAAAAAGCTTACAGCACCTGGTATTCCCAGGCGGTCTCCCATCCAAGTACTAACCAGGCCCGACCCTGCTTAGCTTCCGAGATCAGACGAGATCGGGCGTGCTTTTTTTTTTTTTATTTTTTTTTTTATTTAATTAAAACAAATACAAAATATTTACATTACATTACATTCAAGAACAATCTGAATCACATACAGGCAATTTTACATTGATATGAAACCATGTTTTTTCAACAAACGGGTTATTCTGTACAAATTTTTTTGTCAAAAACCTCTTCTTTCGCTTCCATTTTCAAATAATCATATAATAGTTGAAGAATAAAAAACATCCTTTGCTTAAAAAGTATACATACTGAAACATTCCCCTTTTTTTCTTTTACTATATTCCTTCTTTTCCAAACTATTAATCTTGCAACTGCCAACATCATATTTAAAAAGCTAGTATTATTAGCTTTACCTTTAAACCCAAACAAGAATAATGTTTCCCAATTCTCATCAATTACTTTCTCTTCTACTCCCAATTTTCGAACCATTCCTTTCAATTTTTTAATAAAGCATTTCAACTTTATGCATTTAAAAAATAAATGTAATACTCCTTCATCCTCTATTGTACATACTTTGCATTTTGCATCCATTGCTGCACCAATCTTACACAGTCTCATTTCATTCCACAAACAATTATGTCTTAACAAAAAATCAAAATTCTCTAAAATAGGACTTTTCCACCATGACCTTAGAGTTTGCCATAATTCTTTTGTTTCCAAATTAGGATATAGTCTGTGCCAATACTCTTCTGCCTTTGGTTTCTTAAAAACATCTTTACAAAAACAGGAATAAAAAAACCTTAATTTTAATTCATTAAAAGCATGTTGTTCGTCATTGATTTCAACACTGACCTCCATTCTATCACCTGCACTTGTTCCTGGTTTCCCTTCCAAAACCTGCATCCAGTCTTTTGGTATTATTTCTTTCATTTTCCCATATTGATCTTCTAAAACTACATTACTTTCTTCTTCATAATTTTCTTCAATTGCATCTCTTATCCCTTGTATCGGCAAAAAACCCGGTACCACTTCATACATGATATCTTTAATTTGTCTCAACCCCGCATTATACCACTTTTTAAAAAATATTGTGTGATCCCCAATCTTAAGTGATTTATTTAAAAACAGTGGTTGTCTTAAAATCTCATCTTTATTCAAAGATGTACAAACAACATGCTTTCCATACTCTCCCCATGCTCTTAAGACTTCTTTATAATATTCCGGAATTCTATTCATCATATGTTCTTTTAATTTCATCCATAAAACACCATCTCCTATTTGGCCACATTGGTTTAAAAAGAAACGCATTACTTCTTTCCAAGCATATTTATCATCATTCCAATATTTTTTAATTACTTTTATTCTTATGCTCTTCATTCTCATTAAAGGATCCAACAGTCCTAGCCCTCCATCCTCAACTTTCCCAATTAGAGTATCATATGCAATTTTTGCCGGTTTGCTTTCCCATAAGAATTTAAGCATTAAGCTTTTAATTTTTTTATATACTTCTAATGGCATGCTTACAGATCCCAAAACATACCACATTTTTGATAAAAACAAAGAATTCAAAACCAAAACCTTCCCTTTTAAAAACAATCCTCTTAATCTCCAAAAATTCAACCTCTTTTCCATTCCTTGTAAAACCTCCTCCCATACCAACTTCCTTATTACATATTCATTTTCTCCAACTCTTATTCCTAAAATTACCATACTTTCTTTCTGTTCTTTAAATGGAATTTTGACTGGCAATTCGTTCATTTCCCCAATCCTCATATATGTCGTTTTTTCTTTATTAACTTTTGCCCCTGTTCCTCCACAATATTTCCCAAAAACCTCCATCACTTTTTCTACACTTTTAATGTCTTTAATAAACAACGTTGTATCATCAGCATACTGATATATCTTATGTTCTGTTTTTTCACCTTTTATCACTATTCCTTTTATACTCTTTTCCATTTCTATTGCCTGTCCCAAAGTTTCAGACACTATAGTATACAGCAATGCCGACATAGGACATCCTTGCCGGATAGATCTCGTTACTTTAAAATCTTCAGTTAAAAACCCATTCACTTTAACACAACTTGTAATGTCTGCATACATACATTTTATCCATTTAATAAAATTCTCCCCAAATCCAAACCTCTCCATTACATGTATCAAATATTTATGCTCCACCCTATCAAACGCTTTTTCTAAATCTACACTTATTATATAACCATTTTCTTTTGCATCCCTCATATACCATATCAAATCTCTTATACTGTTAGTTATATCAGAAATATCTCTATTTAAAACAGCATATGCTTGATTAGTCGTGATTATATTAGGCACAACTTTTTTTAATCTATTGGCTAGTACTTTCGTTAGTATTTTATAATCAGTGTTTAACATACTAAGTGGTCTGTAATTTTTTAAATCCCCTCTATCCCCCTTTCGTTTGTATATTAGCTTAACTACTCCCCTCTTCATACTTTGCGTTAATTCACCCTTCTCCATAATATCAATATATACTTCATTTAATATTGGACATAGGGTATTTTTAAAAACCTTATAAAAATCTGCTGATAAACCATCTATTCCTGGAGTTTTACCATTTCTTAACTGATCAATTGCTGTTTCTATTTCCTCCTCTGTAATATTACTCTCACACATTTCTCTGTCTTCCTTGTTCACTTTACTTTTTATTTTCTCTAATAAAAATCCCTCATCCTCTGCACTTACCTCATTTTCTGTAAAAAGATCTTTATAAAATCTTTTAATTTCATTTAATATTCCTTCTTTATCTTCCACTGTCCTCCCATCTTGTGTGTTAATATTTTTAATTATGTCTGCTTTCTGCCTATTTTTCTCTAATTCATAAAAATATTTAGTACTTCTTTCTCCTTCTATTATGTTTTTAGCTCTACTCCTTATTATTGCTCCCTTACACTTTTCTCCCTCTATATTCTTCATTTTTTCTTGTAATTCTATTATCTTATCAATGTTTTTCTCTCCACTAGTTATTTTCCTCATTTCTTTATCCCATTCTTTTTTAACTTTGTTTTCTGTCAATCTTTTAGCTCTCTGTACTTTTTTAGAGTAATGTATCGAATACCTCTTTATTCTATTTTTCAAACAATCCCACCAAAAACTTTTTTCCTTTTCAAACATCTCATCATTTACACTACTTATTATTATACTTTCTATTTCTGTTCTGTAAATTCCCATTTTTAAAAGTTCTGTATTTAACATCCACGTCCCCTTCCCTTTGGTAACCTCATTAAAATCCATCGTTATCCATAAAAAGTCATGATCACTTTCACTATACATTTTATACACTGCTTTTGATACATTGTATAAGTCTTTTCTCTCACATAATAATAAATCTATTCTACTTTGCTTTAAATCTCCCTCAACAATTTGCCTTCGTGAATAATCCCTTTTAAAACCATTTCTCTCTCTTACTTAACTTTTAACTTACTAAACTTAACTTTTAAAAAACGTTTTTTCATCTGCTGCCGTAGTCCCTGGATAGTACCTTCTTCTTATAGGAAGGATGGGAGTAACACCCCACACGATCAGCTTATTAATGATGTCTTCATCTTCAATATAACTTGGCATATTCAAAAAAGACACCATTCTTTCCATTCCACACAGCTTCCTCACTTCACATTTTTGTCCATTAATCATCATCCCATCCAGCAATCCTTCACAGTCTCTCTCATCTTCCATGGTCATTTCAAATTCATTGTTTAATTTTCTCCTTAACCCAATGAGTTTTCCAATTCCTGCTTCATTTTCCACTGCCTTGATTATCATCGCTATTGTTGTATTTTCAATGTCTTCCAAAACCAGGGTCAGTGTCGCTTCTTTCTTATATTGTCTTTGATATCTTACTTGTTTTTTAAGTCTGTTAACCATTTCTTGTCTTTGTGAAATCCTCAATCTGCTTTCCTCCGTTCCTTTTGCACTTTCTGTACCTTTAGTTGCTTGCATATCCGTTGTCCTTTCTAAATTACTGATGTTCCTTTGCTGCTTCCCTCTTGAAACTACTGTTGCCCATGATGTCTCCCCACCGTCTTCCTTTGTATTTCTTTCATCCATATTTGTAATCCTTTCATCGTCGTCCTTGTCCTCCATCTCGATTTGTTTGCCTTGTCCGTGTGTTTGTGCCATTAAATCAGTCCTTCCCGAAGTCTTACACCCCAAACAGTAATCACTGTTTGGGGCTTCAGTAAAACTTCTCCGCAAGGATAATACTACTTTCCCACTTTTCCAGTTAAATCAAAATAAATAAAACAAAATGATGCTTGAAGAGCCTCTCTCTTCCTACTACCTAGAATCACTTCCTGGACTGTACCAAGATCGGGCGTGCTCAAGGTGGTATGGCCGTAAGCGAAAACTGCTGCCAAAATCGGGCTATTTAAAAGGTTAGAACATTAGTGAAGTAAACTAAAAAGCTTACAGCACCTGGTATTCCCAGGCGGTCTCCCATCCAAGTACTAACCAGGCCCGACCCTGCTTAGCTTCCGAGATCAGACGAGATCGGGCGTGCTGAAGGTGGTATGGCCGTAAGCGAAAACTGCTGCCAAAATCGGGCTTTTTGAAGAAAAAATTAAGAGACACTTTCAGGGTTTCTGAAGAAACTCAGAGACTATTTCAGGCTGTTTGAAGAAACAAAGAGACAATGTCCAGCTTTTTGAAGAAGCTCAGTGACTCTTTTTTTTTTTTTTTTTTTTTTTTACAAAAAAGCTTACAGCACCTGGTATTCCCAGGCGGTCTCCCATCCAAGTACTAACCAGGCCCGACCCTGCTTAGCTTCCGAGATCAGACGAGATCGGGCGTGCTTTTTTCTTTTTTTTTTTTTTTTTTTAGTAAACAATAAAGCTTACAGCACCTGGTATTCCCAGGCGGTCTCCCATCCAAGTACTAACCAGGCCCGACCTTGCTTAGCTTCCGAGATCAGACGAGATCGGGCGTGTTTTTTTTTTTTTTTTTTTTTTTTTTTTTATTGAAAAATTTTCAAATACAAAAAATACATCAAAACTTTCATCATTTTCAATACATCATTTTGTAATACAGATACTCAGTACACAATTCTTAAGTTTAAAAACTGTTAAAAAAATAAAAGTAAATACTATAAAAATACAGTTGTTGTTATCTCTTCATCACATATCTTTCTTTTACATACATAATTTCAAAAATCTCCTTCAGTTCCCGGCAGCTTCCACATTAAAGCTTTTAAAACACAGCAGACTTTTGGGGTAAAAACATTATAAAAAGCATCCAACTTATTTTCACATTTAAAATACTCATACAATCTTTCAATATACAATTCGGATTTCCTCTTAAAAACTATCCAAACATCCAACACGTTTTTTTCCTTTTTTGCTACAATTCTTCTCTCCCATATTGCACTTTTCATTAACATCACACACAGATTAATACAACTTTTGTTTTTACCCTTTTCTTCCATCCCAAACATCACCACTCTGTTCCATTCTACAGCCTTCTCATTTAATTCCCCTCTCAACATTTCAATCAATCTTTTACCCTTTTCGTTAAAATCTTTCAATTCTTTACAATTTAAAAACAAGTGTAAAAAACTTTCATCTTCCAAATTACACACTTTACATTTTTCACTTAGTTCCATGCGGATTTTTTTTAAAATAATGTCAGTAAAAATTGCTCTGTGTCTGATTAAATATTCAAAACTTTCCAATTTCGCCTCTATCATTGTACCTTTCATGTTATTCCATATATCCTCTTCTTTAAGACCTTTGTATTTCTGTACCCAGTACTCATTGGCTTTTGGTTTCCTAAAAACCCCCTCTCTAAAAAAACAGTAAAGCATTTTCACAGTACATTCCTTAAAAGCATATAGTTTTTCTCCCAACTTTACATGCACTTCTTTCCCTTGTTTCTCTTCTTCCATATCTTCTATTCTTTTTATCCACTCTTTGGGTATTGCTTCTTTCGTTATTTCGTACTTATTGTGTAGTTCTTGTTCATTAAAATCCTCTTTTGCCACTTCCATTGTATCTATTATATACTGTAATGGTAAAAATCCCTCTTTAAATTCATATAAAATATCTCTGACTCTTGTGATCCCAACATCCCACCATTTCTTTAAAAAAATCACTTTCCCCTGATTTAAAATGCCGCTGTTTAAGAATAAAGGCTGGTTTAAAATGCTCTCTCTACCTTGAGGATTAAAATGAACAATAGTTAAAAATTTCCCCCAAGCACTCATCAATTCTCTATAAAAATCTGGCATTCCTTTCACCATCCAATTCTTAGTTTTCATCCATAAAATATTATCTCCCAAATTAAAATTCCCACATTTATTTAAAAAATATTCCATTGTCTTTTTCCATGCTGTTTTACTTTCCTCATCTAGATACTTTTTTATTACTTTAACTCTTAAGCTATTTTTTCTTTGTTCCACATCTATCAATCCCATCCCTCCCTTTCCTACTTCTCCTATTATAGTATCATATGCAATTCTTGGAGGTTTTCCATTCCATATAAAATCCAAAAAACATTTTTTCAGCCTTTTTTCCACCCACATCGGCATAGAAGTCACATATAAAACATACCATAACTTTGCTACCATTAAAACATTTACAATTAAAACTTTCCCCTTTAAACTTAAAGTCCTCAGTTTCCAAAAATTTAACCTTCTTTCAATTCCTCCTAGTATTTCTTCCCACATTACTCCTTCAACATATTTTTCATCTTTTCCTATTAAAACACCTAAGATCTTTATTTCCTTTGATTCTTTAAACTTAAAATCATTTGCTAAATCACTCGCCCTTCCAAATCTCATATATACAGTTTTCTCTTCATTTATCTTGCTCCCTGATCCCCTACAAAACATCTGTACCACTTCCATTGCTTTTTTAACACTCTTTATGTCTTTAACCATTATCGTTGTATCGTCTGCGTATTGAAATATATTTTCATTTTCCCCACTCTCTTCAATATCCATCCCTCTTATTTCTTTATCTCTTTTAACAGCTAATCCCAAAGGTTCTGCAACTAGTGAATATAAAAGTGCTGATAGTGGACATCCCTGTCTTATTGACCTAGTTAATTTAAAACATTCTGTTAAAAAACCATTACATTTTACTCTCGTTATTGCTCCTTTATATAAAATTTTAATCCATTTAATAAAACTTTCCCCAAACCCATACCCACTTAAAATCTCAAATAAATAATCATGTTCTACTCTGTCAAAGGCCTTTTCAAAATCCAAACTAATAACATATCCATCCTTATTTTTTTCTTTCATATACCTTATTCTATCTATTATACTTATTGTTGTGTCTGCTATGTCCTTCCCTTTCACTCCATATACTTGATTTGTTTTGATTATGGTTGGCATTACCTCTTTCAATCTGTTGGCTAAAACTTTTGTTAAAATTTTCAAATCAGTATTCAACATTGTGATTGGTCTATAATTTTTTAAATCAGCTTTTTCTCCTTTTCTCTTATATATCAACTTAATTAATCCCATCCCCATTCTCTGATTCATTTCATCTTTCTTAAAAGTCTCTTCATATACTTCTTTTAAAATATCCGTTAAAAAATCCTTAAAAGTTATATAAAATTCATTCCCTAAACCGTCAATACCTGGGCTTTTTCTTTTATTCAGTTCACTTATTGCTCTTTTTATCTCTTCTTCTCTTATCTCTAGGTCACATTCTTTTTTGTCCTCCTCTCCTACTTTGGTCTTTATTTGTTTCAATAATTCTAGTTTTTCTTCCTCCTTTACTCCTTCTGCTTTAAATAGCTTTCCATAATATGCTTTTATTGCTTTTAGTATCTCTTCATTTGTTTCCACTGTCTCTCCAGCTTCCCTTTGTATTCTTTTAATTGTTCAATTGTTTAATTGACATTCCCCTTCTTCTTTCCAAGTCAAAAAAAAACTTTGTACATTTCTCTCCTTCCACTGTATACTTTGCTTTACTTCTTAATCGTGCCCCATTATATTTCTTCTCTTCTATTTCTTTCAGTTTTCCCTCTATTTCTTTTATTTTTTCTATATCTTTTTCATTCTTGTTCAATTCTTTTTCTAGTTGTTCTCGTATTTCTCTTTCTTTACCCTTTTTACATCTCTGAATTATCCCACAATATTTTATGGTAAAATTTTTGATTAAATACTTCACATTTTCCCACCAAATCCTTTTGTCTTCTCTATACATTCCGTTTTCTTTTTCCTTTGTTATAATTCCTTGTACACTTAAAGCATAGTCTTCGTTTTTTAAAATCCCTGTGTTTAAAACCCATAGTCCCGGCCCTCTTTTTACTATATCCCAATCAATTTGCATAAAAATAGGTTTGTGATCACTTAAACTTGTTTCTTCATATCTTATTTGTTCTAAAAAGCTTCTTAATTTCAGAAGTTCTAAAAAGCTTCTTAAAGCTTTCAAACATCTCTACATTACATATCTTTCAGTTACATACATAATTTAGAAAAACTCTTCACTTCCCGGCAGCTTCCACATCAATTCTTTTAAAACACAACAAACTTTTGGGGTAAAAACATTATAAAAAGCATGCAACATATTTCACCTTTAAAATACACATACAATCTTTCAATATATAATTCAGTTTTCCTTTTAAAGACAGTCCACACATCCAACACAATTTTTTCCTTTTTAGCCACAGTTCTTCTCTCCCATATTGCACTTTTCATTAGCATTACACACAGATTTATAAAACTTTTGTTTTGACACTTCTTTTCCCAACCAAACATCACAACTCTATTCCATTCCATTACATTTTCATCCCACTCCTCAGTCAAATCTTTAATTAAAACTTTGCATTTCCTTAAAAATTCCTCCAATTCTTTACAATATAAAAACATGTGTAAGATCCACTCTTCCTTTTCCTGGCACACTTTACACAGATTGTTTTGTTCAATTCCTATTTTGTTTAAAATTGCCTCAGTAAAAACCACTTTATGTCTTATAAAATATTCCAAACATCCCAATTTAGTTTCCACATACCTCCCCCCCATGTTTCTCCATATACATGCTTCTTTTAAATCTTTGAATTTCTGCATCCAGTATCGATTTACAATCGGCTCCTTAAAAACAAAATCTCTAAAAACACCATAAAACATCTTCACCGTACATGTTTTAAAACCATACAATTTTTCTCCCAACTTCACATACACTTCTTTTTCAGTTGTCCCCTCTTCCATGCTTTCAATTCTGTTTATCCAGTCTTTGGGTATTGCCTTTCTTATTATTTCATATTTGTTTATTATCTCTTGTCTGCTAAAATCCTCCTTTGCCTCCTCCATTACGTCCACAATATACTGCACTGGTAAAAAACCTTCTTTAAATTCATATAAAACATCTCTCACTCTTGTAATTCCCAGCTCCCACCATTTCTTAAAAAAAATCTCCTTTCCTTGATTTAAAATGCCGTTATTTAAGAATAAAGGCTGATTTAAAATGTTCTCTCTACCTCGTGGATTAAAATGTACATTACTTAAAAATTTTCCCCAGGCACTCATCAGTTCCTTATAAAAATCTGGCAACCCCTCTGTCATCCATTTCTTTGCTCTCATCCACAGTACATTATCTCCAAGTGTAAAATTCCCACATTTACTTAAAGAATATTCCATTGTCTTTTTCCACGCTGTTTTCTTTTCTTCGTCTAAGTACTTTTGTATTATTTTTACTCTTAAACTATTCTTTCTTTGTTCAAAATCCATTAAGCCCAAACCTCCCTTCTCAACCTCTCCTATCAATGTATTGTATGCAATTCTTGCTGGCTTCCCTTCCCATAAAAAATCTAAAAAACATTTTTTCAGCCTTTTTTCTGCCCACAATGGCATAGATGACACATATAAAACATACCATAATTTTGAAACCATTAAAACATTCAGAATTAAAACCTTCCCCTTCAAAGTTAAAGTTCTCAGTTTCCAAAAAATCATCCTCCTTTCAATGCCCCCTAATAATTCCTCCCACATTGCTTCTCCTACCTTCTTTTCATCCATTCCCATTAAAACCCCTAAAATCTTTATTTCTTTTGTTTCCTTAAATGCAAAACTATTTGTCAATTCTTTTGCCCCACCAAATCTCATGTACACTGTTTTGTCTGCATTTACTTTTGCTCCTGATCCCCTTACAAAACACGTCTACGATTATCATTGCTTTTTTCACACTCTCTAGATCCTTTACTATCATTGTAGTATCATCCGCATATTGAAATATTTTGTTCTTTTCTCCCCCAACACTTATTCCCTTAATTCTCTTTTCCTGTTTTATGGCCAGACCTAGCGGTTCAGAAACTAAAGAATATAAAAGAGCTGAAAGTGGACATCCTTGCCTTATTGATCTAGTTATTTTAAAACACTCTGTTAAAAAGCCATTACATTTAATTTTTGTTACTGCGCCTTTGTATAAAATTTGTATCCATTTAATAAAATTCCCTCCAAATCCCAAACTTTTTAAAATATCAAATAAAAATTCATGTTCCACTCTGTCAAACGCTTTTTCAAAATCTAAACTAATTATATAACCTTCTTTGTTCTTGTCATTTATGTATCTTATTGTATCTTTTATACTTATTGTTGTGTCTGCAATGTCTCTTCCTTTCACTCCGTACGCTTGATTGGTTTTAATTATACTCGGCATTACTTCCTTCAATCTGTTTGCTAAAATTTTCGACAAAATCTTTAAGTCAGTATTCAACATAGTAATTGGTCTGTAATTCTTCAAATCCATCTTCTCTCCTTTTTTCTTGTATATCAAACTCATTAAACCCATTCCCATTCTTTGATTCAGTTCTCCTTTGTTAAAAACATCTACATATACTTCTTTTAAAATGCTAGTTAAAAAATCTTTTAAAACTATATAAAATTCACTCCCCAAACCATCTATACCCGGACTTTTCTTTTTGTTTAATTCACTTATTGCTCTTTTTATCTCTTCGTCTCTTATCTCTTCATCACACTCTTTTTTGTCTTGTTCCCCAACTGTTGTTTTTATTTGTTTCAGTAACTCCAGTTTCTCTTCTTCTTTCACTCCCTCTGCACTAAACAAATTCTCATAGTATGCTTTTATTTCTTTTAGAATTTCCTCGTTTGTTTCCACAACTACTCCATTATTTCCTCTTATTTCTTTTATCATTTTCGCTTTCCCTCTACTTTTTTCTAGATCGAAGAAAAACTTTGTACATTTTTCACCCTCCACCGTGTATTTTGCCTTACTTCTTAGTCTAGCTCCTTCATATTTCTCCTCTTCCATTTCTTTCAATTTTCCCTCTAATTCTTTTATTTTTTGTATATCTTCCCCATTCTCATTTAATTCTTTTTTCAAATTTTCTCTTATTTCTCTCTCCTTGTTTCTCTTACTTTTCTGTATTAGCTTGCAGTACTTGATTGTAAACTTTTTAACTAAATATTTTGTATTTTCCCACCATATTCTTTTATCTTCACTGTACATTTCGTTCTTCTTTTCTGTTTCAATAATTTCTTTAACACTTAAGACATAATCTTCATTCTTTAAAATCTCTGTATTTAAAACCCATACTCCCGGCCCTTTTTTCATTGAACTCCAGTCTAGGTGCATAAAAATTGGTTTATGGTCACTTAGGCTTGATAACTCATATTTCATACTACCAATAAATCCTTCCACATTCCTTGTACATAATATAAAATCAATTCTTGTTTTACACATAAAATTCCCCACTAATTGCCTCCTTGAATATTCTCTAATTTTTCCATTTCTTTCTCGCCATATATCAACCATGTTGTTTTCTTCCATTAATAATTTCAACTCTTTTCTTCCTTTGTCACTTTTAAAAACCATTCCCTCACCCATTTCAATTTTGCTAAAAACAGTATTAAAATCACCCATCATAATGACTTCTTTGTAATCCTTTAAAAATTCTCTTAACATACTAAAATACTCTTTCTTTTCATTTTCTTCATTTGGCGCATGAACATTAACCACAACTATTGCTTTTCCTTCAAAAATCATTTCTACCACCATACATTTCCCTTCTTTATCATTGTATATTTTCTTACATGTTACACCTCTGTTTTCCTTTATTAAAACCGCTACACCTCTGCCCTGCCTATCATCCCCATTATTATATAAAATCTCTCCGTTCCATCTTTTTCTTATTTCAGTCATAAAACCTTCCCTCCAGTTGGTTTCTTGTAATAAAATCACATCTTCATTCTTGAACATTTCTTTGAGTTTCTCAAATTTTCTTACATCTAAAAGTCCTCTGGCATTAAAAGTAACACAACTAAAAGCCATTAAAAGAAAAACAAATAAATACTTAAAAACCATTAATCTTCATCTTCTCCCTCCAGATCCTTTAACACATCAAACCTATTTTCACTTTTATCTAAGATCTTTAAAATAGTCTTTTTCCTTGCGTTACTTATATTTGGTTTTACCTTTACTAGTCTTCTCCTTAATTGTCCTTTCCCCTCCCTGTCTTTGTCCATCGTTGTTTCTTCTTCACTTTCAGTCCCGCTTTGATCCTTCTTTTCATGTCCATCTTTCTCCTCATCATCCAGGTGACTTTTAGAATTGTCCGAAATGTCCATAACTGTCCCTTGATTGTCCTGCTCCATTGTTTGTTCTTTATCGTTCTCTTGTTCTCCTTCCTCTCTGATTCTCACTGCTCCTTCCATTTCTTGTTGTAGGCTTTCTTCCTGTTGTCCTTCATCAGTTTGTCCTTCCTCCTCGTTGTTTCCTTCATGCACCTGTCCGTCTACCTGATTTTCCCTACCTCCTTCCTCTTCCTCCATCCCACAGTCGCATTTATTTAATGTTTCTCTGCAATCCGGGCACCTGACAGCATTGCAGTCTCGTGCAAAATGTCCCCTCTCCTCACATTTATAGCACTTGAACTCAGGGCAGTCTTTCAGTAGGTGTTCTGGGCTCGTGCACAGCCGACAGGTCTTCACCTGGTGACTGTGCACCACCCTAAAATACTGTGGCCCTTCCGCTGTTTCCATCTTAGTGCTATACGGCAGCGATGCCACCTCTTTGGGGAACCTCACCTTTAGGAACCTTGTTCCGTCCTCTATGTCAGTGCATCTTCTTTTTATTTTCGAGATGGGAGTAACTCTCCATCCTTCCAATTTTTCTAGAATTTCGTCATCATCAAGATAGACGGGCAGGTGCATGAAGGAAACAACATAGTCTCTGTTTTGCAAATTTTTCACTTCACATTTCACTCCTTTTATTTCCAGTCCATCAGTAAGTTTGTCACACATTTCTTCTTTTTCCATTGTCAGTTCATATTCCTTTCCTTGTCTTGGTCTTAGCGCTAAAATTCCACCATGTCCACATAATTCCGTTACAGCTTTAATGATATCCTCCGCTCTTACCTCGATCACGTTTTCCACATTCACAATCACTGTAGCCTCTTTTAAATATTTCCTTTCGCTGTTTTTGTCTCTCACATCTCGGGTGTTTCCATTCCTAACTCGTGGTCGATTATCCAGTCCATTGTCGATTGCCGTGCGTTTTTTTTCTGCCAGTCCATTGTCGTTTGCCTTGCGTTTTTCTCCTGCCAGTCCATTGTCGTTTGCCTTGGGTGTTCCTCCTGCCAGTCCATTCTCTTTTGCCGTGCGTGTTCCTCCTGCCAGTCCATTGTCGTTTGCCGTACGTGTTCCTCCTGCCATTCCAGTGTCGATTACCATGCGTCTTCCTCCTGCCAGTCCAGTGTCGATTGCCGTTAATCCGTCCATGCTTGCAAAAAAACAAAAACAAAAAACCACCCTCCAGCCAGCCAAAGCTGCTGTAAGGTGGTTTGAAAAAGCGAAAAAACAAACAAAAAGCGAACTTAAAGTAACAAAAACTCACAAAACAAACAAATAGAAAAAAACAAAATGGGGGAGAGCCTTCCTCTCCCAACTACTGCCACACAACTTCCTGCTACCACTAGGGCGTGCTCAAGGTGGTATGGCCGTAAGCGAAAACTGCTGCCAAAATCGGGCTTTTTGAAGAAAAAATTAAGAGACACTTTCAGGGTTTCTGAAGAAACTCAGAGACTATTTTAGGCTGTTTGAAGAAACAGAGAGACAATGTCCAGCTTTTTGAAGAAGCTCAGTGACTCTTTTTTTTTTTTTTTTTTTTTTACAAAAAAGCTTACAGCACCTGGTATTCCCAGGCGGTCTCCCATCCAAGTACTAACCAGGCCCGACCCTGCTTAGCTTCCGAGATCAGACGAGATCGGGCGTGCTGAAGGTGGTATGGCCGTAAGCGAAAACTGCTGCCAAAATCGGGCTTTTTGAAGAAAAAATTAAGAGACACTTTCAGGGTTTCTGAAGAAACTCAGAGACTATTTCAGGCTGTTTGAAGAAACAAAGAGACAATGTCCAGCTTTTTGAAGAAGCTCAGTGACTCTTTTATTTTTTTTAATTTATTTTTAAAAAAGCTTACAGCACCTGGTATTCCCAGGCGGTCTCCCATCCAAGTACTAACCAGGCCCGACCCTGCTTAGCTTCCGAGATCAGACGAGATCGGGCGTGCTTTTTTTTTATATTTTTTTTTATTTTTTTTTATTGAAGAATCATAACCACTGTACAGCAAATAAATAACATATCTTGCATGTAATTTAAAGCGATGACAATAGAATGTAACCAACATTGGTCCCTATACAATAAATTACCTATGTTTGTTTACCTCGCACATGGAGGTTCTTTAGTTCAACATGATGGCAGTTTAAATGTCCCAAGTCCATTACTAGCCAGTGGTGGTGTATATTCCATGAGATAGAGCAATCTTTCCAATCTGTCCAAAAGAGCAATCATCAACATAAAAAAAAAAAAACTAAATAAATAAATAAATAAAAAATAATAATAAACCAAAATTTACAAAGATGCAGCTGTCATCTTCATTAAAATAAAACACACTAAAATGCGAGGAAGGGAACATAACATTTGACATAATATTTTAAAATACATCTTCTTTCAGCAGGAACAGTTTATGTTTCTTAAAAATTTGCATTACTTCATTATTAAAAATCTTGAAAAACAAAACAACATTATTTTCCATTTTAAAATAATTGTACAAAATATGCAAATAATCTTCAACCAATCCTTTGAAAACCAAACCCAAGTCCATTACAAAAATCCTATTTTTCGCCACATTCCTTCTTTTCCAGATTGCACTTTTTGCAATGACTAACAACAAATTAATTACTTTTTTATTCTCATTGTCCTCATTTAGTCCCAGCATAAAAATCCTATTCCAACTAAAATCTTCCTCTTTACCTCTTAAATCACTCACAATCTCCTTCATCACATTGAAAAATTGTTTCAGTTTTTCACAGTATAAAAACAAATGTAAAATACCTTCATCTTCTTTGTTGCAAACTTTACATATCGCATCTTGTTCTCTCCCAATTTTGCATAAGCGCATTCCCGTGAAAATCACGTTGTGTCTTATAAAAAAATCTAAACATTCTAAATCAGTGTCCATAAATTTCCATTTCATGTTTTTCCATATTTCTTTTTCTTCAATCTCTTTAAAATGCCTCAGCCAGAGTTGATTTGCTAAAGGCTTTTTAAAAACTGAATTTCTAAAATAATGATAAAACCTTTTAACATTACATGACTTAAAATCTACAAACTTTTCTTGCAATTTTAAAAACACCTCTATTTTATTCTCACTTTTCTCTTCACTTTGAATAACATTCAACCAATCTTCCGGTATTGCATTTTTTACTTCTTCGTATTGTTTCTTTATGGTGTTCACATTATATTCCTCTTTAGCTTCCTCCAATGCATCAACAATCACTTGCATGGGTACAAATCCCTCCTTGAATTCATATAGAATATCTCTTACTTTTAAAATTCCCACCTCCACCCATTTCTTAAAATAAATTTCCTTTTCTTGTATTACAATGTTTTTGTTTAAAAACAGTGGTTGATTTAAAATGCTCTCTCTTCCACATGGTTTAAAATTCACTTCAGTTAAAAAAAAACCCCAAGCACTTAAAACTTCTTTATAAAAATCTGGTATCCCTTGTATCATCCACTTTTTTAACTTCATCCATAAAATGTTATCTCCCAAATTCAAATTCCCACATTTATTTAAATAAAATTCCATTATACTTTTCCAATCACCTTTATTTTCCTCATCTAAATACTTCTTAACCACTTTAATTCTCATACTGTTCATCTTTTGTTCAAGATCTACTAAACCCATTCCTCCCTCTTCTGCCGGTCCAATCAAAGTATTATAAGCGATTCTTGGGTTTTTTTTCTCCCATAAAAATTCTAAAATACATGTTTTCAATCTTTGTTTTACCCATATAGGCATGGAATTCACATATAGAACATACCACATCTTAGACAGCATCAACACATTTACAATTAAAATCTTTCCCTTTAAATTTAAAAATCTGTTTTTCCAGAATATTAACTTCCTCTCCATTCCTTCCACTACCTCTTCCCACATAATGTCTCGTATGCTTTTTTCATTTTTCCCTAAAACCACTCCTAAAATCCTCATTTCTTGTACTTGTGTAAAGCTAAAGCAGTCTGTTAAAACCGGTACCTTCCCAAATCTCATGTAAACTGTCTTTTCCTCATTTATTTTTGCTCCAGAACCTTGGCAGTACCATTCCACTTTTTCCATTACATGTTTAACACTTTGTTCATTTTTAACTACAATTGTTGTATCATCTGCATATTGAAATATTTTCTTTATTTCATTTCCTTCATCCATCTCTATTCCTTTTATTTCCTTCTCCTTTTTGATTATTAACCCTAAAGGTTCCGCTACCAGCGAATATAATTGAGCTGATAGTGGACAGCCTTGTCTTATTGACCTTGTAATAGCAAAAGGTTCTGTTAAAAATCCATTACATTTCACTTTTGTTATCGTATCCCTATATAAAATTCTTATCCATTTAATAAAATTTTCCCCAAACCCAAATTTCTCTAAAACTGAAAATAAAAACCCATGTTCTACTCTGTCAAAGGCTTTTTCAAAGTCTAAGCTAATAACATAACCATTCTTTTTTTCTCCATTTATATAACTTATTATATCTCTTATACTGCTTGTTGTTTCTGCTATGTCTCTTCCCTTTACACCATATGCCTGATTTGTTTCTATTATGCTAGGTAGTACATTCTTTAATCTATTTGCTAAAACCTTTGCTAAAATCTTAAAATCCGTATTTAACATGGTGATTGGTCTAAAAAATTTTAAAAGTGCTTTATCCCCCTTTCTTTTGTATATAATCTTCATCAGCCCTAAACCCATCTTCTGATTTAGACATTCCTTCTTAAAAATCTCCTCATAAACATCCTTTAAAATCAGACTAATTTCCTCCTTAAAAACCTTATAAAACTCATTTCCTATCCCATCTATACCGGGACTTTTCTTTGTTTTTAAAAGATCTATTGCCTGTATTATTTCTTCCTGTCCTATTTCCTTATCACATTCTGCTTTGTCCTTATTCTCTACTCTCATTGATATTTGCTGTAATAGTATATTTTTCTTCTCTTCATCTAACCCCTTTGTTTTAAAAAGTTCTTCATAATATTTTTTTACTTCTTTCAAAATTCCTTTCGTTTCTTTTACTAGTTCTCCATCTTTGACCTTTATTTCTTTTATCATTTCTGCTCTTCCTTTACTTTTTTCTAAGTTAAAAAAAAATCTTGTACATTTCTCTCCTTCAACCATGTATTTTGCTTTACTTCTCAAACTCGCTCCTTTACATTTATTCTCCTCTATTTTCTTTAGATTTTCTTCCATAACTATTACATTTTGTATATTTACTTCTCTCTTATTTAACTCTTCTTTTAATGTTTTCCTTGTATCTTTTTCTTTAGCTTTTTTAACTCTCTGAACCAATTTGCTGTATTTTATTGAGTATTTCTTTATTTCATATTTTACATTTTCCCACCAAATTCTTTTATCTTCTAGGTACATCCCATCCGCTCTTTCTTCTTCTATTACTTTTTCGATCCCTAATTTATAGCTTTCACTCTTTAAAATTTCTGTATTTAAAATCCAAACTCCAGGCCCTTTATCCTCTTTTTTAAAATCCATCCTCATTAAAATCATCTTATGATCGCTCAAAGAGTTTTCTTTGTACAATATATCCTCAATAAAATATTCTAAATTTCTTGTGCTTAAAACATGATCAATTCTTGTTTGACATAAGAAATTCCTAACTAGTTGTTTCCTAGAAAATTCTCTCTTTTTTTCATGTCTCTCTCTCCACACATCAAGTAAGCTTTTTTCTTCCATCAGCATCTTAAGTTCTTTTCTCCCCATATCTGTTTTAAAAACCATTCCATCTGCCATATCTCTTTTATTAAAAACTGTATTAAAATCTCCCACCATCATTATTGTCTCCCAACTTTCCATTAAGTCTCTTAAAGCACTAAAATAGTTCCTCTTTTCTTTTTCTTCATTAGTTGCATGTACATTAATCAAAATAAATGTTCTATCTTCATATCTTATTTCGACAGCAATACATTTTCCTTTTCCATCATCATATATTTCTTTAACCTCAATATCCTTCTCCTTTCTTACTAAAATAGCAACTCCTCTTCCCATTCTTCCATCCCCATTATTAAAATATATTTCTCCCCCCCACCTCTTTTTTAAGTCTTCCATTATTTCATCTTTCCAATTCGTTTCCTGTAATACAATAACATCTTCTTTACACAACTCTTTTACTCTTTCAAATTTTTCCCTATTCAGTAGACCTCTTGCATTTAAAATCACCATATTCAAAACCATAATTAAAATAACTAAGAGTTTAAAAGACATCATTTTACAGTCCTTCTTCTTCTTCTTCTTCTTCTTCTTCGATACATCTTAAACCCTCAAATCTGTTCGTACATTTGATTTCTTCTTTACTTATAAATCTTTTAGCAAACTCTAGATTAGGTATTACCTTCTGCATTCTTCTTCTTGTCACTCCACCTAATTCCTTGTCCTTTCTTTTGCCCTCTTGTCCGTTTTCTTTTTCTTTTTCTCTGTCTTTTTTCAACCTTTTACTCCTTTCATATCCCCTTGTGTTCCACTGTTCTGTTGTCTTTGTTGATGTGTCCATTTGTGTCCTTCTCTCTTGTTCCATCTCCTCCTCTTCACCTACAATCTCTTGTACATTGTCTTCTTCAGGATCTTCTTCGATCTCCTCTCCTTCTACTTCTTTCTTCTGCTGTTCTTCCGACTCACTTGGTTCATTCGTTTCATTAGTTTCATTCTGCATCTGCCTCCCCTCCTCTTGTTGTGTCTCCTCTTCTCCTCCTTCCATCTCACATTCACACTTATTTAAAACTTTAAAACAGTCCGGGCACTTGACAGCTTTGCAATCCCTCGCGAAATGGCCCTGTTCCTCGCATTTAAAACACACAAAACTTGGACAGTCTTTGATAATGTGCTCCGGACTCAAACACAGCCGACAGGTTTTAACCTGCCTGCTGTGAATAATCCTGAAGTACTGAGTTCCTTCCGCTGTCTCAAAGCGTGTACTATAAGGTAGCGAGGCCACTTCTTTAGGAAATTTCACTTTAACAAAGCGCGTTCCATCTTCAATGTCTGTACCCGGGTAGACTCTCCTTTTGATTTGTGAGATAGGGATTACTCCCCACCCCTCCAGCTTGTCCACAATAATGGCGTCTTCTAGATAGGCCGGCAGATGCATTATTGAAACCACAAAAACTCGGTCCTTTAGTTTCTTGACTTCACACCTCTTTCCTTAAATTTCTAGTCCGTTTATTAGATCATCACATGTTTCTTCTGTAGCTAAAGTCACTTCATATTCTTTGTTCTGTTTAGGCCGTACTGCCAAAATTTGATCAAGTCCCACCTGTTCCGTTAAAACTTTGATTATATCCTCTGCTTTTCCATCCGGCACCTCTGCTAAATCCACAGTTATAGTTGCTTCCTTTTTATAAATCTGCATCCTTTCTGTTCTGTCTTTGTCTTTTCTTTCTCGTAATCCTTTGTCCATGCTAGGGTCTCCTTTCCGACTTGATCCTCCTGCCATATCCATGTCTTTACCTTGTAATCCGTCCATTTTGTAAAAAGATATAAAAAATAAGAAAAACTCCCCAGACAGCCTTGGCTGCTGGGAAGTGATTAACTCAAAAAAGAAATCAAATTACAAAAAAAAAACTGTATTTTAAACAAAACAAAAATTAAAAAGCAAAATGGTGAACCTCCCTCACCCACTGCAGCCAAACACTTCCTTAAACCAGCGACTCTCTGGCGCCCTCAAGGTGGTATGGCCGTAAGCGAAAACTGCTGCCAAAATCGGGCTATTTAAAAGGTTAGAACATTAGTGAAGTAAACTAAAAAGCTTACAGCACCTGGTATTCCCAGGCGGTCTCCCATCCAAGTACTAACCAGGCCCGACCCTGCTTAGCTTCCGAGATCAGACGAGATCGGGCGTGCTGAAGGTGGTACATACATTAAAAAGTATGTACATACATACATTAAAAAGCAGGCCCGACCCTGCTTAGCTTCCGAGATCAGATGAGATCGGGCGTGCTGAAGGTGGTATGGCCGTAAGCGAAAACTGCTGCCAAAATCGGGCTTTTTGAAGAAAAAATTAAGAGACACTTTCAGGGTTTCTGAAGAAACTCAGAGACTATTTCAGGCTGTTTGAAGAAACAAAGAGACAATGTCCAGCTTTTTGAAGAAGCTCAGTGACTCTTTTTTTTTTTTTTTTTTTTTTACAAAAAAGCTTACAGCACCTGGTATTCCCAGGCGGTCTCCCATCCAAGTACTAACCAGGCCCGACCCTGCTTAGCTTCCGAGATCAGACGAGATCGGGCGTGCTGAAGGTGGTATGGCCGTAAGCGAAAACTGCTGCCAAAATCGGGCTTTTTGAAGAAAAAATTAAGAGACACTTTCAGGGTTTCTGAAGAAACTCAGAGACTATTTCAGGCTGTTTGAAGAAACAAAGAGACAATGTCCAGCTTTTTGAAGAAGCTCAGTGACTCTTTTTTTTTTTTTTTTTTTTTTACAAAAAAGCTTACAGCACCTGGTATTCCCAGGCGGTCTCCCATCCAAGTACTAACCAGGCCCGACCCTGCTTAGCTTCCGAGATCAGACGAGATCGGGCGTGCTTTTTTATTTTTTTTTTTTTTTTTTTTTTTTATTGAAAATGTTTCAAATACAAAAAAATACATCAAAACTTTCATCATTTTCAATACATATTTTTGTTATACAGACCCTCAGTTCACAATTCCTAAGTTTAAAGAACTGTTAAAAAAATAAAATACAATAAAAGTAAAAATTAAAATTAAAAATCCAAATCACTTTCAGGTACATTCCATGCTAGATCTTTTAAAACTTTAGAAACCCTTGGAGTAAAAACAACATCATGTTGCAAAGCTTTTTTTTTCATACTTAAAATACCAATACAATCCTTCAATATATCTTTCTGTTTTCCTTTTAAGAACATTCCAAACATCAAGCACCACTTTTCCTTTTTTTGCCACATTTCTTCTTTCCCATACTGCATTTTTTATCAACATTACTAACAGGTTCACAAACTGTTTACTTTGACAATTTTCCTCCCATCCAAACATCACTATCCTCTTCCATTCTATTACATCTTCGTCCCAGTCCTCAATTATTTCTTTTATCACCCTTTTGCATTTTCTGTAAAAACCCTCCAACTCTTTGCAGTATAAAAACAAGTGTAAAATCCCTTCGTCTTCTTCTTGGCATACTTTACATGTTGCATTCTGTTCCATTCCAATCTTAGTTAAAATACATTCGGTCAAAATTACTTTGTGCCTTATAAAATACTCTAAACATTCAAGTTTTGCTTCCACAAACTTTCCCCTCATATTTCTCCATATACTTTCTTTTTTCAGGTCCTTAATTTTCTGTACCCAAAAATTGTTAGCAACTGGTTCTTTAAAAACACCATCTCTAAAATAACAATAAAAATCTTTCACATTACACTCCTTAAAATTACATAGTTTTCCTTTAAGTCTGACATAAATGTCTTTCTCTTTCTTCCATTCCTCCATGTTTTCTATTCTTTTAATCCATTCCTCCGGTATTGCGTATTTGATAATTTCGTATTTATTCTCTATTTCTCGTTTGTTGCATTCCTCTTTTGCTTCCTCCATTGCATCCATTATAAATTGTGATGGTAAAAACCCTTCTTTAAATTCATACAAAACATCTCTTACCCTTGTTATACCCACATCCATCCATTTTTTAAAAAAGATCTCTTTCCCATCTCTTAAAATACTTTTGTTTAAGAACAGAGGTTGGTTTAAAATGTTTTCTCTTCCTTTCAGATTATAATCTATTACATTTAAGAAATCCCCCCAAGCACTTAAAATTTCCTTATAAAAATCCGATAATCCTTCCGCCATCCAGTTTTTTGTTTTCATCCATAAAATATCCTCCCCCAAATTAAAATTCCCACATTTGTTTAAAAAATATTTCATAACTTTCTTCCATTCTGTTTCATTTTCGTCTTGCAACAATTTTTTGACTATTTTAACCCTTAAGCAATTTTTCCTTTGTTTAATATCCATTAACCCCAACCCACCTTCTTCTAATGGCCCTATTAAAGTGTTATACGCTATTCTTGGGGGTTTACCCTCCCACAAAAAACAAAGAAAACATTTCTTCAACCTCCCTTCTACCCACAAAGGCATTTCTGTCACATATAAAACATACCACAACTTTGAAGCCATTAAAACATTCAATACTAAAACCTTCCCTTTCAAATTTAAAGCCCTCAATCTCCAAAAATTCAACCTCCGCTCTATTCCTGTTATCAATTCCTCCCACATTTTTTCTCTTACTTGCCTCCCATCCTTTCCCATTAAAATCCCTAAAATTCGAATTTCTTCAACTTCCTTAAAATTAAAGTATTCCGTTAAAACTGACGTTGCCCCGAACCTCATATATACCGTCTTGTCCTCATTAATTTTACTTCCGGATCCTTTGCAATATTCTTGTACATTCTTCATTACTTCTTTTACACACTCTTCCCCTTTAACTATTATTGTTGTGTCATCTGCGTATTGGAAAATTTTTCCTTCTGCTTTGCTTTCCTGTATTTGTATTCCTTTTATTTTCTCTTCTTTTCTTATTGCTAGGCCTAAAGGTTCCGCTACAAGAGAGTATAATAAAGCTGAGAGTGGACATCCTTGTCTAATTGATCTAGTTATTTTAAAACATTCTGTTAAAAATCCGTTACATTTTATTTTTGTTAGAGCCCCCTTATATAAAATCTTTATCCATTTCATAAAATTCTCACCAAAACCAAACCTATTTAAAACCCCAAACAAATATTCATGCTCCACTCTATCAAAAGCCTTTTCAAAGTCTAAGCTGATTAAATACCCGTCTCCATTCTTTTCTTTTATGTATTGTATTGTGTCCCTTATACTCATCGTTATGTCTGCTATGTCTCTTCCTTTAACTGCATATGCTTGATTTGTTTTTATTATTCGTGGCATCACTTCTTTTAACCTATTTGCAAGAATCTTTGCTAATATCTTTAAATCAGTATTTAACATTGTTATCGGCCTGTAGTTTTTTAAATCTGTTAGTTCACCTTTCTTTTTATATATTAGCTTCATCAGCCCCATTCCCATCCTTTCATTCATCTCTTCCTCTTTAAAAATTTCCCTAAAAACCTCCTTTAAAATCTCTATTAAAAATTCCTTAAAACATATATAAAATTCACTTCCCAAACCATCTATCCCTGGGCTTTTCCTTTTATTTAGTTGATCTATCGCTCTTTCAATCTCATCCTTCTTGATTTCCCCATCACATTCTTTTTTATCCTCTTCACTTAAATTTGGTTCAATATAATTTAACAGTTTATTTTTTACCTCTTCTTCTACCCCTCTTGTTTTAAAAAGATCCTCATAAAAAGCCTTTATCTCCTCTAGCACTTTTTCATTCCCCTCCACAATCTCTCCCCTTTTCCCTTTTATTTCTTTTATTATTCCAACTTGTGCCCTTTTTTTCTCCAAGTCAAAAAAGAACTTTGTGCATTTCTCCCCCTCCACCATATATTTGGACTTACTTCTTAATCTTGCCCCCTCATATTCTTTTTCTTCTATTTCTTTCAAATTATCCTCTATTTCTTTTATCTTTTGTATGTCTTTATTCTCATTATTTAATTCTCTTTCTAACGTCTCCTTTGTTTCTTTTTCTTTGTGTCTTTTACTTGTTTGTAAGATGCTGCAATACTTTATTGAAAACCTTTTAATTAGATATTTAACATTCTCCCACCACATTCTTTTATCTTCCTCATACATTGCATTATCCTTCTCTTTCTCTAGAATTCCTTTTATCTCTGCAACATAATCTTCATTCTTTAAAATCTCTGTATTTAAAATCCACGTACCCGGTCCCCTTTGCACATTACTCCAATCTATTTTAAAACGTACAAACTTATGATCACTAAAACTAGTTTCTTCATAGCTGATTTTTTTGATAAAGTTCTCCACATTTCTTGTACATAACACATAATCAATTCTTGTTTTACATATAAAATGCCCCACTATTTGCTTCCTTGAATAAACTTTTTTCCTCCCATTTCTCTCTCTCCATACATCTATTAAATTATTTTCCCTCATCAATTCATTTAATTCTTTCCTCCCTGTGTCTGATTTAAAAACCATCCCCTCTGCCATGTCTTGTTTGCTAAAAACAGTGTTAAAATCCCCCATCATTATTATATCCTTATATTTCTTTATTACACTCCTTAAACAATTAAAAAATTCTTTATTTTCTTTCTCTTCTGTTGGTGCATGTACATTCACTAAAATCAATTCACATCCTTCGTAATTTACTTCCACAGCCATGCATTTTCCTATCGTATCTTTGTACACCACTTTGGTTGTATTAAAAGCATCTTTTCTCATTAAAAACGCCACCCCTCTTCCAAGCCTACCATCCCCATTATTATATAAAATATCCCCTTCCCATTTCTTTTTATATTCCATCATCACACTCTCTTTCCAATTTGTTTCTTGTAAAACAATAACATCTTCTCCTCTACACTTTTCTTTCACTCTTTCAAATTTTCCCATGTCCATCAGTCCCCTTGCATTAAAAGTAACACAACTTAAAACCATTAAAAGAAAGAAAAATAAATACCTAAAAACCATTATTCTCCATTTTCTCCCTCCAGGTCCTTTAACACTTCATATCTGTTTGCACTTTGATCTTGCCCCCTTGTCTTTTTTCTTGCATTTTCCAGATTTGGCTCAAACTTCAATGACCTTCTTCTTATTTGTCCTCTCCCTCCTCTGTTGTTCTCCATGTTGTCCATCGTTATTTCATCCTTCTCCATGTCATCCCGATAACTTTTACTACTGTCCGATATTCCCATTGCTGACCATTGCATGTCCTGTTCCATTGTTTGTTCTTTATCTTTATTGTTCTCTTGCTCTCCTTCCTCCTCTCTGTTGCTCGTTCCTTCTTCTGTTTCTTTTTGTTGTATAACTTGTTTCTCTTGTCCTGCATCAGTTTGTCTTTCCTCCTCGTTGTTTCCTTCATGCACCTGTCCGTCCACCTGGTGTTCCCTACCTCCTTCCTCTTCCTCCATCAAACACTCACATTTATTTAAAATTTTCCGACACTCCGGGCACCTGGCTGCGTTACAGTCTCTTGCGAAGTGCCCTCTTTCTTCGCATTTGTGGCATTTAAAATCTGGGCACTCTTTAAGCAGATGATCTGGGCTCATGCACAGCCGACAGGTCTTCACCTGGTGACTGTGCATCACCCTAAAATACTGCTGCCCCTCTGCCGTTTCCAGCCTTGTGCTGTAAGGCAACGATGCCACCTCTTTCGGGAACCTTACTTTAAGGAACCTCGTTCCATCCTCAATATCCGTGCCCGGGTAGTGTCTTCTTTTAATTTTTGAAATGGGATTAACTCCCCATCCCTCCAATTTTTCAATTATTTCTCTATCCTCCAGGTAGACGGGCAGGTGCATGAAGGAAACAACATAGTCTCTATTTTGCAGCTTTTTAATGTCACAATTCACTCCTTTTATATTCAGTCCGTCTATCAAATCCTCACATGTTTCTTCATTTTCCATTGTTAGTTCATATTCTTTTCCTTGTCTTGGCCTTAATGCCAGAATTTTCCCATGTCCACATTTTTCCACCACCGCCTTTATAATATCCACCGCTCTCACCTCATTGACATTTTCCACATTCAAAATCATTGTCGCCTCCTTTAGTTATTTCCGTCCTGCACTCTTGTCTCTCACATCATGTCCAGCTCGTTGTCGATAATCCATTCCAGTGTCGATTGCCAAGCGTTTCTCTCCAGCCAGTCCAGTGTTGTTTGCCATACGTTTCTCTCCAGCCAGTTCCGAGTCGTTACCATTTAATCCGTCCATTTGGAGAAAAAAAGATCAACCACCCTCCAGACAGCGATATGCTGCTGTTAGGTTGGTTTAACAAACAAAAACAAAAAAACTAACTTACAGTAAAAAAAAACTCACAAAACAAACACAAATAGAAGAAAACAAAAATGGGGGAGAGCCTTCCTCTCCCAACTACTGCCACACAACTTCCTGCTACCACTAGGGCGTGCTCAAGGTGGTATGGCCGTAAGCGAAAACTGCTGCCAAAATCGGGCTATTTAAAAGGTTAGAACATTAGTGAAGTAAACTAAAAAGCTTACAGCACCTGGTATTCCCAGGCGGTCTCCCATCCAAGTACTAACCAGGCCCGACCCTGCTTAGCTTCCGAGATCAGACGAGATCGGGCGTGCTGAAGGTGGTATGGCCGTAAGCGAAAACTGTTGCCAAAATCGGGCTTTTTGAAGAAAAAATTAAGAGACACTTTCAGGGTTTCTGAAGAAACTCAGAGACTATTTCAGGCTGTTTGAAGAAACAAAGAGACAATGTCCAGCTTTTTGAAGAAGCTCAGTGACTCTTTTTTTTTTTTTTTTTTTTTTACAAAAAAGCTTACAGCACCTGGTATTCCCAGGCGGTCTCCCATCCAAGTACTAACCAGGCCCGACCCTGCTTAGCTTCCGAGATCAGACGAGATCGGGCGTGCTGAAGGTGGTATGGCCGTAAGCGAAAACTGCTGCCAAAATCGGGCTTTTTGAAGAAAAAATTAAGAGACACTTTCAGGGTTTCTGAAGAAACTCAGAGACTATTTCAGGCTGTTTGAAGAAACAAAGAGACAATGTCCAGCTTTTTGAAGAAGCTCAGTGACTCTTTTTTTTTTTTTTTTTTTTTTACAAAAAAGCTTACAGCACCTGGTATTCCCAGGCGGTCTCCCATCCAAGTACTAACCAGGCCCGAGCTTCCGAGATCAGACGAGATCGGGCGTGCTTTTTTTTTTTTTTTTTTTTTTTTTATTAAGAAATTTCAATCAATAAAATACAATAAAAATTAATACAATAAAAAATACAAATTTTCCAAACATAATTTAGACAGACATCTCTACATTACATATCTTTCAGTTACATACATAATTTAGAAAAACTCTTCACTTCCCGGCAGCTTCCACATCAATTCTTTTAAAACACAACAAACTTTTGGGGTAAAAACATTATAAAAAGCATGCAACATATTTTCACCTTTAAAATACACATACAATCTTTCAATATATAATTCAGTTTTCCTTTTAAAGACAGTCCACACATCCAACACAATTTTTTCCTTTTTAGCCACAGTTCTTCTCTCCCATATTGCACTTTTCATTAGCATTACACACAGATTTATAAAACTTTTGTTTTGACACTTCTTTTCCCAACCAAACATCACAACTCTATTCCATTCCATTACATTTTCATCCCACTCCTCAGTCAAATCTTTAATTAAAACTTTGCATTTCCTTAAAAATTCCTCCAATTCTTTACAATATAAAAACATGTGTAAGATCCACTCTTCCTTTTCCTGGCACACTTTACACAGATTGTTTTGTTCAATTCCTATTTTGTTTAAAATTGCCTCAGTAAAAACCACTTTATGTCTTATAAAATATTCCAAACATCCCAATTTAGTTTCCACATACCTCCCGCCTGTAACGTACGGACAGAGGCGGTCGGATCCATGTGCAGCACTTTATTTAAACTTAAAGCCAAGCAGACATAAACTCAAGCAGACAGTTCAAAAAGGGGCAATGAGGAAACTCGTGGTCAAAACAGGCTTAGGTCGAGGCAGGCAGCACAGGTTCAAACAGTCCAGGTAACAGGCAAAGATCAGGAGTCCAGGGAAACACGGAATACTAAAACAAGGAATAATGCTCAGAGATGCACGCTTACAGTGTAACAAGACTTCGCAAAGGACAAAGGAGAAACACAGGTTTAAATCAGGAGCTCAATCACCAATAATGAAACACAGCTGAACATAATAAAACATAATGAGTCCATGGGGAAAACATAAAACAATGTGAGAGTGCCCTCCAGAGGCTCTCGAGGGCACTACAACTGCTGATCGTCACATAACCCCCCCTCTAAGGAGCGGCTTCCAGACGCTCCTAAGAGCTCCGGGGGGAGGTCAACGGGGGCTGGGATGGAGGGCCAGGCCCGTGGAGAGGCAGGAGGCAAGGCACATGGAGAGGCCTCGGGCCTGGAGACCACAGCGGGGCAAGAGACCACAGGGAAGCACGCGTCGAAGACAACCAGGGTGGAACACACTTGACAGGAGACCAGGGTTGAACACACTTGACAGGAGACCAGGGTTGAACACACTTGACGGGAGACCAGGGTTGAACACACTTGGAAGGGGACCAGGACGGAGCAGACTCGGACGGAGACGAGGGAGGAGCAGACTCAGACGAGGGCAGAGCAGACTCAGAGGGAGACGAGGGCGGAGCAGACTCAGACGAGGGCGGAGCAGACTCGGAGGGAGACGAGGGCGGAGCAGACTCAGACGAGGGCGGAGCAGACTCAGACGAGGTCCATGTCAGCGTCACCTCCATGGCCCTCACAGAGTACCTACTGCCCCCCCCAAAAAAATACTTGGGGAAATCCACGGGTTCAGGAAAGCCCTCCCGGAGCTTGAAGGGCGCAGGCAGGGCGAGGCGCAGAGGCGGGGCCGGCAGGGCGAGGCGCAGAGGCGGGGCCGGCAGGGCGAGGCATCTGGGAACGCCTTCCGGAGCCTGGCGAGCCAAACGAGTCCTCCTCCTCCTCCTGCGACGGCGCTTCACTGGGCTTGAAACTTTCACTTGGCTGGACTCACTTGACTTGGAACTTGACTCGGCGGCACTTGACTCACTTGACTCACTTGACTCGGCACTTGACTCGGGACTTGATTCGGGACTTGATTCACTTGACTCGGGATTCGATTCTTTAGAGTCGGCTGGCACGTGCTCAAGCTCCAGTTCGGCCGGCGAAACCTCCGCTGTATCTGGATTAGCAAGTTCAACAAAACCAGTGCGGAATACGGGCTCGAGGGGTCCGATACGATGGGTGGGTTCGGCAGGAACGGTAAACTTGAAAGCCCCTCTGACGGTCATCAAGGAAGGATCGAACAGTTTGTGGAGATGAGGCTTTAACGGCGTGCGGAGCGAGTGAGAGAAATCAGCCGCAAACGAACCTCCCCGACGCAGGGACAAGAGCAGTTCCTCAGGATCTTCTCCTGCGGGGAGTTCAAAAGCCTCTCTGAATAGGGCGATAAATACCTCATAAGAAGGGAACGACATCCGACCTGGTTCCCAGAATGTACCAACCCACTCCAGAGCCTTTCCAGTGAGCAGTGAGCAGATGAATGAAACGCGGTCGTCATCCGAGGTGTACAACTGGGGCTGAAGATTCATGTATACGCTGCACTGCTGAAGGAATCCCTCACACGCCACAGGTGAGCCATCAAACTTGTCAGGAAATGCCAGACTGAGATAGTCAGATGTGGTACTCACACTGGGTTGCGGTGGAACAGGTGCAGCGGCAGTTCGGGCTTGATCAGCCGTTGTGCTTGAGCTCTGCGTAGACCAGGTTTGCACGGAGCTTGCTAGTTCCTCGAGGAGAGAAGTTAGTCTCGCCAACTGAGAACGATGAGAGGCTAGCATGGAAGCTCGGGTCTTGACCACGGTGGATAGATGCTGAAAGTCTGCTGGATCCATGTTTGGCGAAGTCTTCTGTAACGTACGGACAGAGGCGGTCGGATCCATGTGCAGCACTTTATTTAAACTTAAAGCCAAGCAGACATAAACTCAAGCAGACAGTTCAAAAAGGGGCAATGAGGAAACTCGTGGTCAAAACAGGCTTAGGTCGAGGCAGGCAGCACAGGTTCAAACAGTCCAGGTAACAGGCAAAGATCAGGAGTCCAGGGAAACACGGAATACTAAAACAAGGAATAATGCTCAGAGATGCACGCTTACAGTGTAACAAGACTTCGCAAAGGACAAAGGAGAAACACAGGTTTAAATCAGGAGCTCAATCACCAATAATGAAACACAGCTGAACATAATAAAACATAATGAGTCCATGGGGAAAACATAAAACAATGTGAGAGTGCCCTCCAGAGGCTCTCGAGGGCACTACAACTGCTGATCGTCACACCGCCCATGTTTCTCCATATACATGCTTCTTTTAAATCTTTGAATTTCTGCATCCAGTATCGATTTACAATCGGCTCCTTAAAAACAAAAACTCTAAAAACACCATAAAACATCTTCACCGTACATGTTTTAAAACCATACAATTTTTCTCCCAACTTCACATACACTTCTTTTTCAGTTGTCCCCTCTTCCATACTTTCAATTCTGTTTATCCAGTCTTTGGGTATTGCCTTTCTTATTATTTCATATTTGTTTATTATCTCTTGTCTGCTAAAATCCTCCTTTGCCTCCTCCATTACGTCCACAATATACTGCACTGGTAAAAAACCTTCTTTAAATTCATATAAAACATCTCTCACTCTTGTAATTCCCAGCTCCCACCATTTCTTAAAAAAAATCTCCTTTCCTTGATTTAAAATGCCGTTATTTAAGAATAAAGGCTGATTTAAAATGTTCTCTCTACCTCGTGGATTAAAATGTACATTACTTAAAAATTTTCCCCAGGCACTCATCAGTTCCTTATAAAAATCTGGCAACCCCTCTGTCATCCATTTCTTTGCTCTCATCCACAGTACATTATCTCCAAGTGTAAAATTCCCACATTTACTTAAAAAATATTCCATTGTCTTTTTCCACGCTGTTTTCTTTTCTTCGTCTAAGTACTTTTGTATTATTTTTACTCTTAAACTATTCTTTCTTTGTTCAAAATCCATTAAGCCCAAACCTCCCTTCTCAACCTCTCCTATCAATGTATTGTATGCAATTCTTGCTGGCTTCCCTTCCCATAAAAAATCTAAAAAACATTTTTTCAGCCTTTTTTCTGCCCACAATGGCATAGATGACACATATAAAACATACCATAATTTTGAAACCATTAAAACATTCAGAATTAAAACCTTCCCCTTCAAAGTTAAAGTTCTCAGTTTCCAAAAAATCATCCTCCTTTCAATGCCCCCTAATAATTCCTCCCACATTGCTTCTCCTACCTTCTTTTCATCCATTCCCATTAAAACCCCTAAAATCTTTATTTCTTTTGTTTCCTTAAATGCAAAACTATTTGTCAATTCTTTTGCCCCACCAAATCTCATGTACACTGTTTTGTCTGCATTTACTTTTGCTCCTGATCCCTTACAAAACACGTCTACGATTATCATTGCTTTTTTCACACTCTCTAGATCCTTTACTATCATTGTAGTATCATCCGCATATTGAAATATTTTGTTCTTTTCTCCCCCAACACTTATTCCCTTAATTCTCTTTTCCTGTTTTATGGCCAGACCTAGCGGTTCAGAAACTAAAGAATATAAAAGAGCTGAAAGTGGACATCCTTGCCTTATTGATCTAGTTATTTTAAAACACTCTGTTAAAAAGCCATTACATTTAATTTTTGTTACTGCGCCTTTGTATAAAATTTGTATCCATTTAATAAAATTCCCTCCAAATCCCAAACTTTTTAAAATATCAAATAAAAATTCATGTTCCACTCTGTCAAACGCTTTTTCAAAATCTAAACTAATTATATAACCTTCTTTGTTCTTGTCATTTATGTATCTTATTGTATCTTTTATACTTATTGTTGTGTCTGCAATGTCTCTTCCTTTCACTCCGTACGCTTGATTGGTTTTAATTATACTCGGCATTACTTCCTTCAATCTGTTTGCTAAAATTTTCGACAAAATCTTTAAGTCAGTATTCAACATAGTAATTGGTCTGTAATTCTTCAAATCCATCTTCTCTCCTTTTTTCTTGTATATCAAACTCATTAAACCCATTCCCATTCTTTGATTCAGTTCTCCTTTGTTAAAAACATCTACATATACTTCTTTTAAAATGCTAGTTAAAAAATCTTTTAAAACTATATAAAATTCACTCCCCAAACCATCTATACCCGGACTTTTCTTTTTGTTTAATTCACTTATTGCTCTTTTTATCTCTTCGTCTCTTATCTCTTCATCACACTCTTTTTTGTCTTGTTCCCCAACTGTTGTTTTTATTTGTTTCAGTAACTCCAGTTTCTCTTCTTCTTTCACTCCCTCTGCACTAAACAAATTCTCATAGTATGCTTTTATTTCTTTTAGAATTTCCTCGTTTGTTTCCACAACTACTCCATTATTTCCTCTTATTTCTTTTATCATTTTCGCTTTCCCTCTACTTTTTTCTAGATCGAAGAAAAACTTTGTACATTTTTCACCCTCCACCGTGTATTTTGCCTTACTTCTTAGTCTAGCTCCTTCATATTTCTCCTCTTCCATTTCTTTCAATTTTCCCTCTAATTCTTTTATTTTTTGTATATCTTCCCAGCTAACAATTTATGGTTCCCAGAACGTTCTGGGAACGTTAGTTTTTGGTTGCGGGAACGTTCCCTTAAGGTTATGGTTTTGGTTAGGTTTTGGTTCCCATGGAAAGTTTTCTTAACGTTAAGGGAACGTTAGTTTTTAGTTACATTGCAACCTTTAGGCAACCTTTAGGGAACGTTCCCCTAACGTTGCAACCTTTAGGGAACGTTCCCCTAACGTTCTTTTTTACATTCTCCTAACCTTTAAAAAACTTTAACAACAATGGTACCAATTTTATTATTACTTTAAACTGTCTGTGCATGAGCAGGAATTAATTATTATATATTAGCAGGAATGAATGCATGAACAAACAGCAAACTTGATGGGATTTAAAACTTTAATATAAAATGAAAATACAAAAAATATAAAAGGCCTAAAAAATAATACAAGAATCAGAGTCAGTTTTATACAGTTTTAGTATACAACTATGACATAATATCAATACAAGTACAACTGGAGTGGGATGAAGAGTGCAAAGTAATAGTGCAAATGTAGTGTGCAAGATGCATATTGGAATGATAAAGTATGTAATGTGTAGGTGAATGGCCAAAGTGGCAAAAATACAATAATAAAAAAATAGAGCTCCATGGTTCTGAAGGCTCAGTCCATCTCAGCTGGCCTAAAAAGAAAGAAACAAAAGTTTGATATGTCATACTAAGAATGAACACGTTGACAAAAGCAAGACAAATTGCTTTACTAACCCTGTTTTTTATGATCACAAATATTGATAGTTTTCCCATTCCATTGATTATTATGAACATTACATAGAATAATTTAAATTTACCGTCTGTGTGGGGCAAACTTTAGCACTTGCCCAATAAAGTCCTCCGCGTCTGCTACAGTCAGCGCGGGGAAGTTTTTCTGGGAGGCCGCTAGAGTAGAAGTCAAAATGAAGCATAGTTACAAGTCAAATTAAAACCTTCAAGCTAAGAATAATACTGATGTGAACAATAAAATAACACCTGCCTGTAATAACCCTGCAGATTGTCAGGTCCTGGAAGGCCTTCTTTGCCTCTCTGCCCCGCAGACTATACTGTTTTAGCACGTCATTGGATGCCACTCGCCGTAGCATGCGACGGATGGCAGTACCTCTGGTCGAACCTCCAAGGGTTGTCAGGAAAAGTTGCTGTAAAACATACAGAAATACAAATTATACATGTAGAACAAAGTGGAGAGCTTGTACAATCTCATTTTGTAAGAGCCGTCAGTTCAGTTATAATGATATTTGAAGTTATGCAATTATATAGTGTTAATCTTAGGGCAGGACTATGGCCACTTAATTACCATGTTGTCCCTCCTCTCCTGTTGACCGAGACTCCTGTCGAACTCCTCCAGCTCTGTGACTGAGCAGGGCGACAGCAACATGTCATCGACTGGAGCAGAGGGAGGTGACTGGGAGCTCCTTAAGAGCATGAGCAGCTCATCCATCTTCTGCTCCATCTTCTCCTCAAATGCGTCCATCTGCTGTGCCATGCGGGTAATGGATGTCCTCACGGCTATGGAAAAATTATTGGTGTTAGTTTTAGTTGTTATACATTATATACTTGCATATGTGAACAACTTAAGTGAGTCTTCTTACCTCTCTTTTCCGTCTCCATGGCTGAGCCACCACCCTCTGTGTGACGAGTTCTGCTGTTTACAACAACAAAAAAGTCAAGTTACTCTCAAGTTCCTTGTCATGAAATTGTATTTAATTGGAAATGGAAAATTCAAAGCCACTGTACCTTCAGGCTGAGCTTGCGTCACAATAGACCCATTCAATTCTGGGTGACTGGCTGTTTTTTTGTGTGGTGTTGACTCATCTAAAAAGAAAGTAGATATGAATATTGGTCAGTTCATTTATGGCAGGTTTCTTGCACATTTAAAAAAAATAAAAAAAAAATAACATGCAGGTGGTGGAGGCATCTGCAGACCTGAAAAAAAGGCAGGAAGAGACAAACACATCAGAACAGTCACATGATATGCACCAGGTTGACTGTCAGTACTCAGTAGTTCCATGGCAGGAAATATGACTCTGGTTTTTTAAATGCATGCATAAATGTTAACTTACGGACAGGGCTTCCAGACACACACTCTGTCCTGGAATGCTTTCTTGCTTGTGGAACAGTTTAATCTGAAATAAAAGACTAAACAATTTGTACAGATTACAAAAAGAAAATTTGAATGGTGTAAATAATTCCTTCTGTACTTTTTTTGAGAGCCAGTAGCAGAACAAAGCAGTATTTCCATACAGAGAAAACTATTATTTATTTATATATAGAATAGCAGCAATAGGGCACCTGTACAGAGCCAGATTTTCTTGACTGTATATTTGGCCCAGAAGTAGGCTACCTGAGTGAACCTTGTGGGTGGTGTTCCTCGCTGCAGGAGTCACTGGTCTCATCCATAGGTTTGTCCATGGGCGTCGTAGCCCAGAGACTTTCTAATGGGGAGACACAGCAGCCATAGAAATGCTAATTAATTAAAAGAACCGGTATTTGTAAAAAGAACGCAAGCAGGTTAACATGATGACACAAAACATACAGTGCGGCAAAGCATACACGTCGTGCACAGCCGCATACAAAGACTCAAACAAAGCCCAATATATATGCATTACAGATATATATATATATAAAATATTATATATGAATTACAGCCATTAGCTGGAGCTATATCCATTATTACAGCTACAGGACCCAAAACAGTCATATGAGCATGCGCAGTGACGGAATATAACAAAGCCCTACGAGGGAAAGGGCTTAAGGTTAAACCCCAAACACTTGCATTACAACCACAACATCATGAAACTGTAGCGTATTTCACTTACTTTTTCGTGAGAATGTGAAGCTGTGTAGGTCGTTGGTTGTTTTTCCAAGACTTCCTGATAGTGAACGGGGTTCTACGTAACGTATCCATTTCTCCCAGCCAATCAGGAACGTCCGTGTTGCGTCACACGCCTTGACGTCAGGCAACCTGGCCAATCAGCATTTTAGAGGGTAATTTTAAACTAAAATGGAGTGTGTTGCTCTCTCCGACACAGTGGTACTACCCACGTATAGTGGGTTTTTTAATCTCTTTCCTGCACTCAACCATTAGATAGTTTTTTTTTATTTTTTATTTACTGTTTAAACGTAAAAGTATAATGCTACAGTGTGTAACATCACACACCCTTATTTGCTCGACGGCACAGGGATGCCAACGGTACAGGAATAAATGAAACAAATTCTGAATGTATTCTAACAGTGATAGCAGAAAACTATTATAAAAAATATTTTACCGAACTATTATTATTTGTTTAATCCTACATGAAACTCACAAACAGTGTGAGTGCTACGTGTGTATTTCTATAAAGAGACGGAAAAAAATGAATTAAAATGTAACACAAGGTGGCTTGTACTAGGCAACATGAACTGGTCAGTTAAGTTGGGAGCTAGCACTAACTAAAACGTGTCTATAACGTTTAGGGCTAATATACCTGTGCTCAAACACACCAATTTATCTCGAGTGTCCATTTACCTGAAAGAAGACGGGTTCCCAGGCAAGTTCTGTGTATCGATCCAGAAGGACTACATGTAAATAGCACAACACGGAAGTCAGTACAGGACTTCAATCGGTCACCTGAAAGCAGAGGCACTTCCCCCTACTGGCGTGGGGGTGTGTAACGGACTAACGGTTGGATTTGTACACCGAACTGAGCCACTTGTTAGAAGTGAAATGTGAAATGAAAGAAGTGAATTTTCTTAGTTGTAAAAATCGTTCTATTGATAGATTCTTGTTTTAAGTATTTTTAACTAATACAGTAAAAAAAAAAAAAATCAAGCCAAAAAGTATTGTTTTTAGCTAAATTTATTATCAGCCTAAAAATAAATATATTCTCTTGCTATGCTGTTTATCTTACTTATATTTCATAAGACCAATCATTTTTGAGTGAATCTAAATCAAGTGACTGCAAACCTTTTATATGCTACGTCATTAAATGGTGCTGGTTTAAATAAACATTTCAAAACCGCACTCAGAACAACCAAAAACAACCAAACGGGAACGTTGTGTGGAGGTATAGTGCAACCACAGGAGAACGTTTTAGTTGGTTGGTTCCCTTAACGTTTAGGGAACGTTATAACCCTGAGGGAACGTTCCCTAAACGTTAGTTTTTGGTTTGGTTCAAACTAACCTTTAGAGAACCATAAACGAACGTTCCCTAACGTTCCCTAAACGTTCTGTGTTAGTGGGGTTCCCCATTCTCATTTAATTCTTTTTTCAAATTTTCTCTTATTTCTCTCTCCTTGTTTCTCTTGCTTTTCTGTATTAGCTTGCAGTACTTGATTGTAAACTTTTTAACTAAATATTTTGTATTTTCCCACCATATTCTTTTATCTTCACTGTACATTTCGTTCTTCTTTTCTGTTTCAATAATTTCTTTAACACTTAAGACATAATCTTCATTCTTTAAAATCTCTGTATTTAAAACCCATACTCCCGGCCCTTTTTTCATTGAACTCCAGTCTAGGTGCATAAAAATTGGTTTATGGTCACTTAGGCTTGATAACTCATATTTCATACTACCAATAAATCCTTCCACATTCCTTGTACATAATATAAAATCAATTCTTGTTTTACACATAAAATTCCCCACTAATTGCCTCCTTGAATATTCTCTAATTTTTCCATTTCTTTCTCGCCATATATCAACCATGTTGTTTTCTTCCATTAATAATTTCAACTCTTTTCTTCCTTTGTCACTTTTAAAAACCATTCCCTCACCCATTTCAATTTTGCTAAAAACAGTATTAAAATCACCCATCATAATGACTTCTTTGTAATCCTTTAAAAATTCTCTTAACATACTAAAATACTCTTTCTTTTCATTTTCTTCATTTGGCGCATGAACCTTAACCACAACTATTGCTTTTCCTTCAAAAATCATTTCTACCACCATACATTTCCCTTCTTTATCATTGTATATGTTCTTACATGTTACACCTCTGTTTTCCTTTATTAAAACCGCTACACCTCTGCCCTGCCTATCATCCCCATTATTATATAAAATCTCTCCGTTCCATCTTTAAGTTGGCTTGTGAAAGCCAACTTACTGAAATCCTATTTAAACTTATTAAGTTGGCTTGTGAAAGCCAACTTACTGAAATCCTATTTAAACTTATTATTAAGTTGGCTTGTGAAAGCCAACTTACTGAAATCCTATTTAAACTTATTATTATTAAGTTGGCTTGTGAAAGCCAACTTACTGATATTGTATTTAAACTTATTAAGTTGGCTTGTGAAAGCCAACTTACTGAAATCCTATTTAAACTTATTATTATTCTTCTTCTTATTTTTCTTACCCAAAAAATTCTGACTGCTACTCCTCCTAGAGTTTTAACTCTACAAACTCCAAACTCGGGTCAGACCTTCAGACTGTTCTGACTCGAGTTGCTATATCTTTTCAGACTGATTTGACTTTCAGATTTCTTAAAAATTAATATTAAAAATCATAAAAATCCCATTGACTTTCATTGCAACAGTTCAAATTGAGCCAAGACTACGGTGGCCCAGTAGTGTACAACACAAAAACTCAAATCTAAACTCCCTGAAGCCCTAGACTCAATTAAACTACCATTCGTACTAATGAACCTATCTATCTATCTATCTATCTATCTATCTATCTATCTATCTATCTATCTATCTATCTATCTATCTATCTATCTATCTATCTAATCTTTCTTTCTTTCTAACTAATCTTTCTTTCTTTCTTTCTTTCTTTCTAACTAATCTTTCTTTCTTTCTTTCTTTCTAACTAATCTTTGTTTCTTTCTTTCTTTCTAACTAATCTTTCTTTCTTTCTTTCTAACTAATCTTTCTTTCTTTCTTTCTTTCTTTCTAACTAATCTTTCTTTCTTTCTTTCTTTCTAACTAATCTTTCTTTCTTTCTTTCTTTCTTTCTTTCTTTCTTTCTTTCTTTCTTTCTTTCTAGCTAATCTTTCTTCTTTCTTTCTTTCTAACTAATCTTTCTTTCTTTCTTTCTTTCTTTCTTTCTTTCTTTCTTTCTTTCTAGCTAATCTTTCTTCTTTCTTTCTTTCTAACTAATCTTTCTTTCTTTCTTTCTTTCTTTCTTTCTTTCTTTCTTTCTTTCTTTCTAACTAATCTTTCTTTCTTTCTTTCTTTCTAGCTAATCTTTCTTCTTTCTTTCTTTCTTTCTTTCTTTCTTTCTTTCTTTCTAACTAATCTTTCTTCTTTCTTTCTTTCTTTCTTTCTTTCTTTCTAACTAATCTTTCTTTCTTTCTTTCTTTCTTTCTAACTAATCTTTCTTCTTTCTTTCTTTCTAACTAATCTTTCTTCTTTCTTTCATTCTTTCTTTCTTTCTAACTAATCTTTCTTCTTTCTTTCTTTCTTTCTTTCTTTTTCTTTCTTTCTAACTAATCTTTCTTCTTTCTTTCTTTCTTTCTAACTAATCTTTCTTCTTTCTTTCTTTCTTTCTTTCTAGCTAATCTTTCTTCTTTCTTTCTTTCTAACTAATCTTTCTTTCTTTCTTTCTTTCTTTCTAGCTAATCTTTCTTCTTTCTTTCTTTCTAACTAATCTTTCTTTCTTTCTTTCTAACTAATCTTTCTTCTTTCTTTCTTTCTTTCTTTCTTTCTTTCTTTCTTTCTTTCTTTCTTTCTTTCTTTCTAACTAATCTTTCTTTCTTTCTTTCTTTCTTTCTAGCTAATCTTTCTTCTTTCTTTCTTTCTTTCTTTCTTTCTTTCTTTCTTTCTAACTAATCTTTCTTCTTTCTTTCTTTCTTTCTTTCTTTCTTTCTTTCTAACTAATCTTTCTTTCTTTCTTTCTTTCTTTCTAACTAATCTTTCTTCTTTCTTTCTTTCTAACTAATCTTTCTTCTTTCTTTCATTCTTTCTTTCTTTCTAACTAATCTTTCTTCTTTCTTTCTTTCTTTCTTTCTTTTTCTTTCTTTCTAACTAATATTTCTTCTTTCTTTCTTTCTTTCTAACTAATCTTTCTTCTTTCTTTCTTTCTTTCTAACTAATCTTTCTTCTTTCTTTCTTTTTTTCTTTCTAACTAATCTTTCTTCTTTCTTTCTAACTAATCTTTCTTCTTTCTTTCTTTCTTTCTTTCTTTCTTTCTTTCTTTCTTTCTTTCTTTCTTTCTTTCTTTCTTTCTTTCTTTCTAACTAATCTTTCTTTCTTTCTTTCTTTCTTTCTTTCTAACTAATCTTTCTTCTTTCTTTCTTTCTTTCTAACTAATCTTTCTTCTTTCTTTCATTCTTTCTTTCTTTCTAACTAATCTTTCTTCTTTCTTTCTTTCTTTCTTTCTTTCTTTCTTTTTCTTTCTTTCTAACTAATCTTTCTTCTTTCTTTCTTTCTTTCTAACTAATCTTTCTTCTTTCTTTCTTTCTTTCTAACTAATCTTTCTTCTTTCTTTCTTTTTTTCTTTCTAACTAATCTTTCTTCTTTCTTTCTAACTAATCTTTCTTCTTTCTTTCTTTTTTTCTTTCTAACTAATCTTTCTTCTTTCTTTCTAACTAATCTTTCTTCTTTCTTTCTTTCTTTCTTTCTTTCTAACTAATCTTTCTTCTTTCTTTCTTTCTTTCTTTCTTTCTTTCTTTCTAACTAATCTTTCTTTCTTTCTTTCTTTCTTTCTAACTAATCTTTCTTCTTTCTTTCTTTCTTTCTTTCTTTCTTTCTTTCTTTCTTTCTTTCTAACTAATCTATCTTTCTTTCTAAATAACTTATCTTTCTTTCTTTCTTTCTAACTAATCAATCTATTTTTCTTTCTAACTAATCTATCTTTCTTTCTAACTAATCTATCTTTCTTTCTTTCTAACTAATCTATCTATCTTTTTTCTTTCTAACAATCTATCTTTTTTCTTTCTAACTAATCTGTCTTTCTTTTTCTGACTACTCTTTCTTTCTTTCTAACTAATCTATCTTTCTTTCTTTCTAACTAATCTTTCTTTCTTTCTTTCTGACTAATCTATCTTTCTTTCTAACTAACAAATCTATCCTCCTTTCTTTCTTTCTTTCTTTCTTTCTAACTAATCTCTTTCTTTCATTCTAACTAATTTCTTTCTTTCTATTTAATCTTTCTTTCTTTCTAACAAATCTCTCTTTCTTTCTTTCTAACTAATCTTTCTTTCTTTCTAACTAATCTATCTTTCTTTCTATCTAATCAATCTTTTTATTTCTGACTAATCTATCCATATTTCTTTCTTTCTAACTAATCTATCTTTCTTTCTTTCTAACTGATCTATCTTTCTTTCTTTCTAACTAATCTAGCATTCTTTCTTGCTAACTAATCTATCTATCTTTCTTTCTAACTAATCCATCTTTCTTTCTTTCTAACTAATCTATCTATCTTTTTTCTTTATAACTAATCTATCTTTATTTCTTTATAACTAATCTATCTTTCTTTCTTTCTTTCTAACTAATCTATCTTTCTAACTAATCTCTTTCTTTCTTTCTTTCTTTCTTTCTAACTAATCTACCTTTCTTTCTAACTAATCTATCTTTCTTTCTAACTAATCTATCTTTCTTTCTAACTAATCTATCTTTTTTCTTTCTACCTAATCTATCTTTCTTTCTAACTAACTTATCTTTCTTTCTTTCTTTCTTTCTTTCTTTCTTTCTAACTAATCTATCTTTATTTATTTCTAACTAATCTATCTTTCTTTCTTTCTAACTAATCTATCTATCTTTCTTTCTAACTAATCTCTTTCTTTCTTTCTTTCTAACTAATCTACCTTTCTTTCTAACTAATCTATCTTTCTTTCTTTCTTTCTAACTAATCTATCTTTCTTTCTAACTAACTTATCTTTCTTTCTTTCTAACTAATCTATCTTTTTTCTTTCTAACTAATCAATCTATTTTTCTTTCTAACTAATCTATCTATCTTTCTTTCTAACTAATCTATCTTTATTTCTTTCTAACTAATCCATCCTTCTTTCTAACTAATCTATCTTTCTTTCTTACTTATCTTTCTTTCTTTCTGACTAATCTATCTTTCTTTCTTACTGATCTATCTTTCTTTCTAACTAATCTTTCTTTCTTTCTTTCTTTCTTTTTTTCTTTCTTACTGATCTATCTTTATAACTAATCTATCTTTCTTTATAACTAATCTATCTTTCTTTCTTTCTTTCTTTCTTATTGATCTATCTTTCTTTCTAACTAATCTATCTTTCTTTCTAACTAATCTATCTATCTTTCTTTCTAACTAATCTATCTATCTTTCTTTCTTTTTAAATGATCCATCTTTCTTTCTTTCTTTCTAACTAATCCATCTTTCTTTCTTTCTTTCTTACTAATTTTCTTTCTTTCTTTCTAATCTTTCTTCCTTTCTAACTAATCCATCTTTCTTTCTTTCTTACTAATCTTTCTTTCTTTCTAACTAATCTTTCTTTCTAACTAATCTTTCTTTCTTTCTAACTAATCTTTCTTTCTTTTTCTAACTTATCTATCTTTCTTTCTAACTATTCTTTTTTTCTTTCTTTCTAACTAATCTATCTTTCTTTCTTTCTAACTAATCTTTCTTTCTTTCTTTCTAACTAATCTATCTTTCTTTCTTTCTTTCTAACTAATCTTTCTTCTTTCTTTCTTTCTTCCTTTCTAACTAATATTTCTTCTTTCTTTCTTTCTAACTAATCTTTCTTCTTTCTTTCTTTCTTTCTTTCTTTCTTTCTTTCTTTCTTTCTTTCTTTCTTTCTAACTAATCTTACTTCTTTCTTTCTTTCTAACTAATCTTTCTTTCTTTCTTTCTAACTAATCTTTCTTTCTTTCTTTCTTTCTTTCTAACTAATCTTTCTTCTTTCTTTCTTTCTAACTAATCTTTCTTCTTTCTTTCTTTCTTTCTTTCTTTCTTTCTTTCTTTCTTTCTTTCTTTTTCTTTCTTTCTAACTAATCTTTCTTCTTTCTTTCTTTCTTTCTAACTAATCTTTCTTCTTTCTTTCTTTCTTTCTAACTAATCTTTCTTCTTTCTTTCTTTTTTTCTTTCTAACTAATCTTTCTTCTTTCTTTCTAACTAATCTTTCTTCTTTCTTTCTTTTTTTCTTTCTAACTAATCTTTCTTCTTTCTTTCTAACTAATCTTTCTTCTTTCTTTCTTTCTTTCTTTCTAACTAATCTTTCTTCTTTCTTTCTTTCTTTCTTTCTTTCTTTCTTTCTTTCTAACTAATCTTTCTTTCTTTCTTTCTTTCTTTCTAACTAATCTTTCTTCTTTCTTTCTTTCTTTCTTTCTTTCTTTCTTTCTTTCTAACTAATCTATCTTTCTTTCTAAATAACTTATCTTTCTTTCTTTCTTTCTAACTAATCAATCTATTTTTCTTTCTAACTAATCTATCTTTCTTTCTAACTAATCTATCTTTCTTTCTTTCTAACTAATCTATCTATCTTTTTTCTTTCTAACAATCTATCTTTTTTCTTTCTAACTAATCTGTCTTTCTTTTTCTGACTACTCTTTCTTTCTTTCTAACTAATCTATCTTTCTTTCTTTCTAACTAATCTTTCTTTCTTTCTTTCTGACTAATCTATCTTTCTTTCTAACTAACAAATCTATCCTCCTTTCTTTCTTTCTTTCTTTCTTTCTTTCTTTCTAACTAATCTCTTTCTTTCATTCTAACTAATTTCTTTCTTTCTATTTAATCTTTCTTTCTTTCTAACAAATCTCTCTTTCTTTCTTTCTAACTAATCTTTCTTTCTTTCTAACTAATCTATCTTTCTTTCTATCTAATCAATCTTTTTATTTCTGACTAATCTATCCATATTTCTTTCTTTCTAACTAATCTATCTTTCTTTCTTTCTAACTGATCTATCTTTCTTTCTTTCTAACTAATCTAGCATTCTTTCTTGCTAACTAATCTATCTATCTTTCTTTCTAACTAATCCATCTTTCTTTCTTTCTAACTAATCTATCTATCTTTTTTCTTTATAACTAATCTATCTTTATTTCTTTATAACTAATCTATCTTTCTTTCTTTCTTTCTAACTAATCTATCTTTCTAACTAATCTCTTTCTTTCTTTCTTTCTTTCTTTCTAACTAATCTACCTTTCTTTCTAACTAATCTATCTTTCTTTCTAACTAATCTATCTTTCTTTCTAACTAATCTATCTTTTTTCTTTCTACCTAATCTATCTTTCTTTCTAACTAACTTATCTTTCTTTCTTTCTTTCTTTCTTTCTTTCTTTCTTTCTAACTAATCTATCTTTATTTATTTCTAACTAATCTATCTTTCTTTCTTTCTAACTAATCTATCTATCTTTCTTTCTAACTAATCTCTTTCTTTCTTTCTTTCTAACTAATCTACCTTTCTTTCTAACTAATCTATCTTTCTTTCTTTCTTTCTAACTAATCTATCTTTCTTTCTAACTAACTTATCTTTCTTTCTTTCTAACTAATCTATCTTTTTTCTTTCTAACTAATCAATCTATTTTTCTTTCTAACTAATCTATCTATCTTTCTTTCTAACTAATCTATCTTTATTTCTTTCTAACTAATCCATCCTTCTTTCTAACTAATCTATCTTTCTTTCTTACTTATCTTTCTTTCTTTCTGACTAATCTATCTTTCTTTCTTACTGATCTATCTTTCTTTCTAACTAATCTTTCTTTCTTTCTTTCTTTCTTTTTTTCTTTCTTACTGATCTATCTTTATAACTAATCTATCTTTCTTTATAACTAATCTATCTTTCTTTCTTTCTTTCTTTCTTATTGATCTATCTTTCTTTCTAACTAATCTATCTTTCTTTCTAACTAATCTATCTATCTTTCTTTCTAACTAATCTATCTATCTTTCTTTCTTTTTAAATGATCCATCTTTCTTTCTTTCTTTCTAACTAATCCATCTTTCTTTCTTTCTTTCTTACTAATTTTCTTTCTTTCTTTCTAATCTTTCTTCCTTTCTAACTAATCCATCTTTCTTTCTTTCTTACTAATCTTTCTTTCTTTCTAACTAATCTTTCTTTCTAACTAATCTTTCTTTCTTTCTAACTAATCTTTCTTTCTTTTTCTAACTTATCTATCTTTCTTTCTAACTATTCTTTTTTTCTTTCTTTCTAACTAATCTATCTTTCTTTCTTTCTAACTAATCTTTCTTTCTTTCTTTCTAACTAATCTATCTTTCTTTCTTTCTTTCTAACTAATCTTTCTTCTTTCTTTCTTTCTTCCTTTCTAACTAATATTTCTTCTTTCTTTCTTTCTAACTAATCTTTCTTCTTTCTTTCTTTCTTTCTTTCTTTCTTTCTTTCTTTCTAACTAATCTTACTTCTTTCTTTCTTTCTAACTAATCTTTCTTTCTTTCTTTCTAACTAATCTTTCTTTCTTTCTTTCTTTCTTTCTAACTAATCTTTCCTCTTTCTTTCTTTCTAACTAATCTTTCTTCTTTCTTTCTTTCTTTCTTTCTTTCTTTCTTTCTTTCTTTCTTTCTTTCTAACTTATCTTTCTTCTTTCTTTCTTTCTAACTTATCTTTCTTCTTTCTTTCTTTCTTTCTTTCTTTCTTTCTTTCTAACTAATCTTTCTTTCTTTCTTTCTTTCTTTCTTTCTTTCTTTCTTTCTTTCTAACTAATCTTTCTTCTTTCTTTCTTTCTTTCTTTCTTTCTTTCTTTCTTTCTTTCTTTCTTTCTTTCTAACTAATCTTTCTTCTTTCTTTCTTTCTTTCTTTCTAACTAATCTTTCTTCTTTCTTTCTAACTACTCTTTCTTCTTTATTCTTTCTCTCTTTCTAACTAATCTTTCTTTTTTTCTTTCTAACTAATCTTTCTTCTTTCTTTCTTTCTTTCTAACTAATATTTCTTCTTTCTTTCTTTCTTTCTTTCTTTCTAACTAAAACATTTCTTTCTTTCTTACTAATCTTTCTTTCTTTCTTTCTTTCTTTCTAACTAATCTTTCTTCTTTCTTTCTTTCTTTCTTTCTAACTAATCTTTCTTCTTTCTTTCTTTCTAACTAATATTTCTTTCTTTCTTTCTAACTAATCTTTCTTCTTTCTTTCTAACTAATCTTTCTTCTTTCTTTCTTTCTTTCTTTCTTTCTTTCTTTCTTTCTTTCTTTCTTTCTTTCTTTCTTTCTAACTAATCTTTCTTCTTTCTTTCTTACTAATCTTCTTTCTTTCTTTCTTTCTTTCTTTCTTTCTAACTAATCCATATTTCTATCTTTCTTACTTATCTTTCTTTCTACCTAATCTTTCTTTCTTTCTTTTTTCTTTCTTTCTAACTAATCTATCTTTCTTTCTTTCTAACTAATCTGTCTTTCTTTCTTTCTAACTAATCTGTCTTTCTTTTTTCTTTCTAACTAATCTCTTTCTTTCTTACTAATCTATCTTTCTTTCTAACTAATCTATCTTTCTTTCTTTCTAACTAATATTTCGGTCCCACTTTATATTAAGTGGCCCTAATACCTGTGAACTTACATGGTTACTAGATATGTACTTAGTATGTAACTACAGTGTAAATACACATTGGTACATAGTATTTACAACTGTAATATTTGTGTAACTACACATATGTAACAACCCACGGAAAGGTATGTGTAAGTACAAATGTGTAACAGGACATTGGTAACAACACTTTTTTCCACTACAGTAAGTACACATGTGTAACAGGCATTATGTAACTACATTTTGTAACAATATGTATTCACACAAGTTGTTCCACTTCCACACGCAGTCTTCCATACTGTAGTTACCAATTAAGAACACACTGAAACCATGATGATTCCTATGTGTATACCATGTATTTACTATATGACCGGCAGGACTTATGTTGAATTACAGCTAAAGTTTTCCCTTGTGGTACCAGTGTTCTTACATGGTAATTCCTCAGGAACTCTGCACTTGATACAATGTGTTAAACTGTCATAACTTACATGTATTATGCAAAACCCAAACCTTTGTGCAACTGTACTAACAGTGTACTAACATGGTAAATCCTCAGGAACTGTCCACTTAATATAAAGTGTAAAACGGTCATAACTTACATGTATTATGCAAAACCCAAACCTTTGTGTAACTGTACTAACAGTGTACTTACATGGTAACTCCTCAGGAACTGTCCACTTAATATAAAGTGTAAAACGGTCATAGCTTACTGTGTATTATGCAAAACCCAAACCTTTGTGCAACTGTACTAACAGTGTACTTACATGGTAACTCCTCAGGAACTGTCCACTTAATATAAAGTGTAAAACGGTCATAACTTACTGTGTATTATGCAAAACCCAAACCTTTGTGCAACTGTACTAACAGTGTACTTACATGGTAACTCCTCAGGAACTGTCCACTTAATATAAAGTGTAAAACGGTCATAACTTACTGTGTATTATGCAAAACCCAACCCTGTGCAACTGTACTAACAGTGTACTTACATGGTAACTCCTCAGGAACTGTCCACTTAATATAAAGTGTAAAACGGTCATAACTTACTGTGTATTATGCAAAACCCAAACCTCTGTGCAACTGTACTAACAGTGTACTTACATGGTAACTCCTCAGGAACTGTCCACTTAATATAAAGTGTAAAACGGTCATAACAGAGACCATCTCAGCAAACCCAAACCTCTCATAGTTTTATTAACAATAGCATTAAAATATATTTTGAGCCACTAATCCTACTCATACCCCTAAACCTACCCATAACCATTCCTTAAAACTACGTAGGCTACACTTATGAAGAAAATTAAAACATAACAGACAGACAAGTAACGTTAACGTTATAAATTTCACAATAATTTGTTTATTGCGAAAATGTCAAAACCAGTACCAAAAGTCGTTCAAATGATGATGCGTTGCAGCCGCAGTCCTCTCTGGCAGTATTATAATAGTTGTGTATGCGGTACAGATCAGAATATAAATGATTAATCCATGAAAATGTTAATCCGGTTTCGGTTCGCTCTGTGAAGGCGCGCGCGCTTCTCCATTTCAAATGTACTACACCGACTGAAATACGGCATGTCGCAATCTGTGACGAAGCAGGCGAGAGCCAATGAGCGTTTGATATCACGTTTGGTCGCGTTTGGTCGTAACGCTTCTTGAAGGCGCATTTTTTGAATTTGAATTCATCACCAGCGCGCCTGAGCGCGGGATTTGACGTTTGCGGTCGCTGCCGAGAAATGGAGATGAAGATCATAAAGGGCTGAATTTGGATCTGTTTCTTGCAAACAACGTATGGATTCTAAAGATTTGGATTACATCAGGCTAATACAATTGATGTTTTTTTGTGAATTTATGTTGTGTTTTATTGGAGAAAACGCTTTTTGTGTCTCACGGTAAATAAACTAAATACTACAAATTGGTTAAACGATTAAACAAGGTATTTTTAAGGTTTAAAGTGTAGGCTATTCTTGTTTATTGTTTACAGAACACTGTAATTTACTGTAAAGGCAAATAGGTCACCACAATGTCAAATCAAAAAATCTAAAATAAAGACTAAATCTTTAAAAGTGCTATGCCGTAATATCCCAGAATCTATCAAAGCATAACTATCACATTTATATTTCAGAGTTTACTATCCACTACGTAACATTGTGTTTTGCATTTACTGTGGTACACAACAATGACCCAAACAATTACACTTTATATTAAGTGGACAGTTCCTGAGGAGTTACCATGTTAGTACACTGTTAATACAGTTGCACAGAGGTTTGGGTTTTGCATAATACATGTAAGTTATGACCGTTTTACACTTTATATTAAGTGGACAGTTCCTGAGGAGTTACCATGTAAGTACACTGTTAGTACAGTTGCACAGAGGTTTGGGTTTTTGCATAATACACAGTAAGTTATGACCATTTTACACTTTATATTAAGTGGACAGTTCCTGAGGAGTTACCATGTTAGTACACTGTTAGTACAGTTGCACAGAGGTTTGGGTTTTTGCATAATACACAGTAAGTTATGACCATTTTACACTTTATATTAAGTGGACAGTTCCTGAGGAGTTACCATGTTAGTACACTGTTAGTACAGTTGCACAGAGGTTTGGGTTTTTGCATAATACACAGTAAGTTATGACCATTTTACACTTTATATTAAGTGGACAGTTCCTGAGGAGTTACCATGTTAGTACAGTTGCGCAGGTTTGGGTTTTGCATAATACACAGTAAGTTATGACCATTTTACACTTTATATTAAGTGGACAGTTCCTGAGGAGTTACCATGTTAGTACACTGTTAGTACAGTTGCACACAGGTTTGGGTTTTGCATAATACATGTAAGTTATGACAGTTCAACACATTGTATCAAGTGCAGAGTTCCTGAGGAATTACCATGTAAGAACACTGGTACCACAAGGGAAAACTTTAGCTGTAATTCAACATAAGTCCTGCCGGTCATATAGTAAATACATGGTATACACATAGGAATCATCATGGTTTCAGTGTGTTCTTAACTGGTAACTACAGTATGGAAGACTGCGTGTGGAAGTGGAACAACTTGTGTGAATACATATTGTTGTTACAAAATGTAGTTACATAATGCCTGTTACACATGTGTACTTACTGTAGTGGAAAAAGTGTTGTTACCAATGTCCTGTTACACATTTGTACTTACACATACCTTTCCGTGGGTTGTTACATATGTGTAGTTACACAAATATTACAGTTGTAAATACTATGTACCAATGTGTATTTACACTGTAGTTACATACTAAGTACATATCTAGTAACCATGTAAGTTCACAGGTATTAGGGCCACTTAATATAAAGTGGGACCAATATTTCTTCTTTCTTTCTTTCTTTCTTTCTTTCTTTCTTTCTTTCTTTCTTTCTTTCTTTCTTTCTAACTAATCTTTCTTTCTTTCTTTCTAACTAATCTTTCTTCTTTCTTTCTTTCTTTCTTTCTTTCTTTCTTTCTTTCTTTCTTTCTTTCTAACTAATCTTTCTTCTTTCTTTCTTTCTTTCTTTCTAACTAATCTTTCTTCTTTCTTTCTTTCTAACTAATCTTTCTTCTTTCTTTCTTTCTTTCTTTCTTTCTTTCTTTCTTTCTTTCTTTCTTTCTTTCTTTCTTTCTTTCTTTCTAACTAATCTTTCTTTCTTTCTTTCTAACTAATCTTTCTTCTTTCTTTCTTTCTTTCTTTCTAACTAATCTTTCTTCTTTCTTTCTAACTAATCTTTCTTCTTTTTTCTTTCTCTCTTTCTAACTAATCTTTCTTTTTTTCTTTCTAACTAATCTTTCTTCTTTCTTTCTTTCTTTCTTTCTTTCTTTCTTTCTTTCTAACTAATCTTTCTTCTTTCTTTCTTTCTTTCTTTCTAACTAATCTTTCTTCTTTCTTTCTAACTAATCTTTCTTCTTTCTTTCTTTCTTTCTTTCTTTCTTTCTTTCTTTCTTTCTTTCTTTCTTTCTAACTAATCTTTCTTCTTTCTTTCTTTCTTTCTTTCTTTCTTTCTTTCTTTCTAACTAATCTTTCTTCTTTTTTCTTTCTCTCTTTCTGACTAATCTTTCTTCTTTCTTTCTTTCTTTCTTTCTTTCTTTCTTTCTTTCTAACTAATCTTTCTTCTTTCTTTCTTACTAATCTTTCTTTCTTTCTTTCTTTCTTTCTTTCTTTCTTTCTAACTAATCCATATTTCTATCTTTCTTACTTATCTTTCTCTCTACCTAATCTTTCTTTCTTTTTTCTTTCTTTCTTTCCAACTGATCTTTCTTTCTTTCTTTCTAACTAATCTATCTTTCTTTCTTTCTAACTAATCTGTCTTTCTTTCTTTCTAACTAATCTGTCTTTCTTTTTTCTTTCTAACTAATCTCTTTCTTTCTTACTAATCTATCTTTCTTTCTAACTAATCTATCTTTCTTTCTTTCTTTCTTTCTAACTAAACTTTCTTTCTTTATCTCTTTTTAAACTAATCTTTCTTTCTTTCTAACTAATCTTTCTTTCAGTGAAACCAGTCTTTCTGTCTATCTAACTAATCTTTCTTTTCTTTTCTAACTAATCCATCTATCCGACTTCAAACTACTTTAAACTTCTTCAAACTCTCTGGTCCGGCTTTCTCAAGCCAACTTAAAGTTTGTCTCATCAAACTTTTTTTCTAGTTATTATTAAGTTGGCTTGTGAAAGCCAACTTACTGAAATCCTATTTAAACTTATTATTATTAAGTTGGCTTGTGAAAGCCAACTTACTGAAATCCTATTTAAACTTATTATTATTCTTCTTCTTATTTTTCTTACCCAAAAAATTCTGACTGCTACTCCTCCTAGAGTTTTAACTCTACAAACTCCAAACTCGGGTCAGACCTTCAGACTGTTCTGACTCGAGTTGCTATATCTTTTTAGACTGATTTGACTTTCAGATTTCTTAAAAATTAATATTAAAAATCATAAAAATCCCATTGACTTTCATTGCAACAGTTCAAATTGAGCCAAGACTACGGTGGCCCGGTAGTGTACAACACAAAAACTCAAATCTAAACTCCCTGAAGCCCTAGACTCAATTAAACTACCATTCTATATGTACTAATGAACTTATCTATCTATCTATCTATCTATCTATCTATCTATCTATCTATCTATCTATCTATCTATCTATCTATCTATCTATCTATCTCTCTTTTTAACTAATCTTTCATTATTTCTAACTAATCTTTCATTCTTTCTAACTAATCTTTCTTTCTTTCTAACTAATCTTTCTTTCTTCTAACTAATCTTTCATTCTTTCTAACTAATCTTTCTTTCTTTCTAACTAATCTATCTTTCTTTCTTCTAACTAATCTTTCTTTCTTTCTAACTAATCTATCTTTCTTTCTAACTAATCTTTCTTTCTTCTAACTAATCTATCTTTCTTTCTAACTTTCTAACTAATCTTTCTTTCTTTCTAACTAATCTATCTTTCTTTCTTTCTAACTAATCTATCTTTTTTCTTTCTGACTAACTTATCTATCTTTCTTTCTAACTAATCTATCTTTCTTTCTTTCTAACTAATCTATCTTTCTTTCTTTCTCACTAATCTATCTTTCTTTCATTCTAACAAATCTATCTATCTTTCTTTCTAACTAATCTTTCTTTCTTTCTAACCAAGCTATCTATCTTTCTTTCTAACTAATATTTCTTTCTAACTAATCTATCTTTCTTTCTAACTAATCTATCTTCTTTCTTTCTAAATAATCTATCTATCTTTTATCTTTCTAACTAATCTATCTTTCTTTCTAACTAATCTATGTTTTTTTCTTTCTAACTAATCTTTCTTTCTAACTAATCTATCTTTCTTTCTAACTAATCTATCCATCTTTCTTTCTAACTAATCTATCGTTCTTTCTTTCTATCTAATCTATCTATCTTTCTTTCTAACTAATCTTTCTTTCTTTCTAACTAATCTATCTTTCTTTCTAACTAATCTATCTTTCTTTCTCACTAATCTATCTTTCTTTCATTCTAACAAATCTATCTATCTTTCTTTCTAACTAATCTATCTTTCTTTTTTCTAACTAATCTTTCTTTCTTTCTAACCAATCTATCTATCTTTCTTTCTAACTAATATTTCTTTCTAACTAATCTATCTTTCTTTCTAACTAATCTATCTTTCTTTCT